>NC_083765.1:9011331-9248831 GCF_963514075.1 Conger conger
GCTGGATAAACTGCACCACGTAAAATCGGGAACCAAAAAATTACCCCCAAATCTGGAACATGGACTGAAGTAAAAAAGAGCTGCTCCGGGTATTACTCTGTGCAGTTACCTGACTACCTCTGTAATCCTGCTTTGTGGAACAGGCTCCAGGCTGTCCTAAGCTGTTTATTTCTTAGGCTGTCCTCAATAAATCCACAGTGATACCATTGATTGAGTAAAGCTGTTCGGAGTCTTCACCCACTATTCTGTTTATCCTCGTGTGTTCAGTATGTAAGTCTTCTGAACACATTTTTCACCCTGAATAAATGTTTTCTCCCAATATAGAACAGTCAAAGGCTTGGGTTGGCCTGTCTCATTGTTGCAGCTGCCCGTGTCAGTTTGGGAGAAGGCAGACAAGCGCGTCACGCTCCCCAACAAAGTGTGCGCTCGCTGTCACGGTGTCCGAGGATCACGTGGCGCTCTGCATCACTGCTTGCCACCAGCTGCATCACGGTCATGTCCAGACGTACATGTCTGCTGGGCAAATCCACACGTAATCCAGAACTCGTTCCCGCCAGTTCGTTCGCAATTCGCTTCCTGCTCTCGATTTTAACAGTGAAATCCGCAGAGTGACCGGGAAGTGGACAGGTGGCTGAGGTCGCTAAGCGGATTTTCGCGCGAGGTACGTGGCACTCGGCTCGAGTACATACCCCGCGCGCGCATCGGCGAGCCGGCGAAAATCTATTTGCGACGGATCGCGCCGGACGCCCTGTCAGGGAGCCAGAGGCTCGGCGATGTGTTGCGCAGAAGTGCGATTCCCCCGCCGTGCCGGGTGAGAACAGGCCGCGCCTCGCTGCCTTTCCCCCACAGGGGAAGCGCCTGCCTCTTCCGCTCCACGCCGTCTCGGCCGAGGAGACTTCATTAGCAGCCCGGGCCGTGGGGCCGCCGTGGGGGAAGGCCTGCTCTGTCCTGCCCGCTCTGCGTGACACCGGACCATTACCCCCCGGGCCTGCCTCCTGATAGGCCCGGCTTTAAGCACACATCCTCTCACGTCTCTCTCTCTGGCAAGATGTGCTGCTTAAAGCGGACATTTCCCCTGGGGGACTCGTTGAACTCGTTGAAAAACCGCCTTCCTTTTTTTATTTGTACGCAATATTTTGTTCATTTGAATCACTTCAAAATATTACCTCAAAATGCTGACGAGGTAGGATCTTTTGAAACCGGTCTTCAAAAAAATGATAAAACAGTCAGGCTAAATATGCATAATGCAAAGTTTGCAATTGGGTGTCTTGCGCATTATGTGCTAGATTGCTGGCTTTGGTGCAGAATGAGAATGAGATGCTGGTATGTGCTGTTATAGTGGAGATGCTGGTATGTTATATGTTGGAGTGGAGCTGCTGGTATATTGTATGTTGTAGTCGAGCTGCTGGTATGTTGTATGTTGCAATAGAGCTTCTGGTATGTGCTGTTATAGTGGAGTTGCTGGTATGTTTTATGTTGTAGGTGAGCTGCTGGTATACTGTGTGTTATAGTGGAGATGCTGGTATGTTTTATGTTGTAGGTGAGCTGCTGGTATACTGTGTGTTATAGTGGAGCTGCTGGTATACTGTGTGTTATAGTGGAGATGCTGGTATGTTTTATGTTGTAGGTGAGCTGCTGGTATACTGTGTGTTATAGTGGAGATGCTGGTATGTCACAGTGTAGCTGCTGGTATACTGTGTGTTATAGTGGAGATGCTGGTATGTCACAGTGTAGCTGCTGGTATACTGTGTGTTATAGTGGAGATGCTGGTATGTCACAGTGTAGCTGCTGGTATACTGTGTGTTATAGTGGAGATGCTGGTATGTCACAGTGTAGCTGCTGGTATACTGTGTGTTATAGTGGAGATGCTGGTATGTCACAGTGTAGCTGCTGGTATACTGTGTGTTATAGTGGAGATGCTGGTATGTCACAGTGTAGCTGCTGGTATGTGTTATGCTGCAGCAGAGCTGCTAGAAGGCCGCTCAGCAGAAGAGAAGCGTTCACAGGCCACGGCTCCCCGTGACGCAGTCGCGTTCGCAGCATATGGCTCGGTTTTGCACGCAGTGTGGCGGGGCTGGCACCGCTCCCCCTGCTTCACGACCGCGGGGCCCAAAGCGCCGCGGGGTCCCCATGGCGACGGCGCTCGGTTACCCGCCAGGCCACGCCCGGGCCCCCCCTCGCTGCGGAAGCGGGCCCTCGTGGGCCCCGCAGGTGAGCGCCGGTCTCTGACGCAGGCCCGAGTCGAGGTTCCCACCGCCATCTGCGGTGAGGCAGCCCCGACGCGGGCCGGTCACATGTCCCCCGCCCCCCTCTCCTCCGTCCCTCCCTCCCTCCCTCCCTCCATCTGCTTTGCTCCTGCACCCTGGCCGTGTGTGCTCACGCCCAATGTTCTCGCTAGAACAGGTAAATGATGTCCTTATGGGCTGAATAAAGCACTCTTGCGGGGGATGAACACCCAGCCCACAGTACCTGTGCTGCTTCAGTCACAGTGGGGGAACTACCCAGGCTGTGTGTGTGTGTGTGTGTGTGTGTGTGTGCGTGCGTGTGCGTGTGCGTGTGTGTGAGTGCGTGTGTGTGTGTGTGTGTGCGTTTAGGATGTATGAGTGTGTGTGAGTTTGTAAATGTGAGTGTGTGCGTATGTGTGCGTGTGTGTGTGTGCATCCATGCGAGTGTGTGTGTGCGTGTGTGTATGTGTGTGTGTGTCTATGTGTGTTTGTGTGTTGGAGTATATGAGTGTGTGCGAGTGTGTAAATGTGTGTGTGTGAGTCTGAGCATTGGTATGTGTTCCTGTGTGTGACAAAAATCTGGATGTATGAGTGTGTGTGAGTGTGTAAATGTGAGTGTGTGTGTATGTGTGCGTGTGTGTGTGTGCGTGCATATGAGTGTGTGTGCGTGCGTGTATGTGTGTGTGTGTGTCTATGTGTGTGTGTGTGTGTTGGAGTATATGAGTGTGTGTGAGAGTGTAAATGTGTGTGTGTGTGAGTCGGAGCATTGGTGTGTGTTTCCTGATCTGGCTTCCTCAACATCAGGCCCAGAGGATTCAGCTGCTGGATCTCCTGCATGGATTCAGGTGTTGTATGCATGCAGTCATATGCAAATAATAATAATAATAATAATAATAACAATAATAACAATAATAATAGTAATAATACACCCTCTGATGCTGACCTGTTTGGCAGCTGTATGATATGTATTTAGTGATTTTGCATGCGAGCTGGCAGTTGGGAGATATAAATGCACATGATGATGTGATTGGAGACCTGCCGTGGCACATATGAAAGATGATTTCTCTTTTCTCCAGAGCGTGGCAGAGATGGATGAGGCTCGCGGAAGGCCAAGGCAGTGATGGAGCGCTCTGATCAGCACCCTGGGCTCAGCCCCCCCTCCTGCCGAAACTCTCCCGCTCTCTCCCTGCCAGCTGGGAAACACTGCCCCCCCCCCTCTTCCCCCCCTCACTCCCCCGCCTATTGGCTGGGAGCTCTTCACCAAAACACTGCTCATTTCATCCTCTCGATTGGCCGGAAAACCTCTCCCGACACACTCCCAGTCTCTTCCGCACTACACTTTTTGAAATGTCAGGTAAAGTCGAGGTATTTTCACAGAAAAACTACGGGTAAAAAAAAAAGAAATAGAAACATGAACAGAAGATACGTGCGCTTACTGCATAAGACACCCTGACGATGAATTCAGAACAGGTGCAGCACCGATGCACTGATCTTTAAATCATCCGGATGGAGTGGTAATGGGAACAAATGACCGGACCGAGGCATCCACCTGCTATCAGGATTGAGTGGACCTGCTCTACACCCGACTCCTGCGAGCGGGCAGCGGGCGTCCTCTCAGCTGCTCCGCCCAGCCTCCCCCCCGGCTGTGGGGCCGACCGCTAAACCCGCGCATCGCCCTGACGGATGAGGCCCGCGGCAGCCGCGCCATCGCCACGGAAACGCGGCCTGATGGATATGTTCTCCAGACTGAATTACGCGGCGCTCAGCGGCGCTTAATAGCCCGTGACTCGGCCCGGCGTATTTCATATCCGTCATAATTTGGCTGCCGAGCCGCCGAGCGGGGGCCCGGATCTTTCCGCGGGCTCCTCCCCCGGTAACGAGGGGACGTTGAGTGTGGCCTGAGCGTGGAACGGCGGGGAGGATTTGCTCTGTCCAAACCCAACCGTCCCATGACTGGGTATGATGATGTCGCACACGGTCTCAAATCAAATCAAAAGTTTATTTGTCATATACTCTTGTCACACAGGTACAATGTGCAGTGACATGCTTCCCGCTAGCTCCGAGATGTACTTAGTAAATAATACAAAAATACAAAGAGATATATAAAATAGAAATGCAAGCAAAGCTAGCGTGAAGGCGACCGGACCTGTCCGCGCCATCTTTGGCATTTTTGCCAATTCAATGCATGAGGGACAAGCCGGACATGAGAACGCTTTATTCAGCCCATAACGACATCATTTACCTGTTCTACCAAGAACCCAGCACTGTGTCCAGCCTGGTCTTCAACACTACAACTGTCTCTGCTCCCACTAAATGAGCTTCCCAGCTACTGTGTTCAACACTCTCAAAACAGAAGTGTTAAAAACAACACATGAAGACTTGTATTTTAACACACCTCCATGTCTAGTTAAGGACAGCACATTTTCTGTTACATTCAACACAGTCTGTATCCCTCAGATTGAGATGTGATGTCAGGAGTTAAGGCGTAAAGACAGATTCACACCTCGGGCATTTGTAGAGTAAGGTCGTACAGAGGTCCTGGGACCATCGTTTCTTTAAACCACATCGCTGGATGACCATTCCCCTGCTGCTGTTAGTGTTAAATCTGATTACGACCTTGGTGCTGGTGGGATTTCCCACAACACACTACCAGGAAATACAAACTGAGGTATTGCAGTAATGAGGAACTACTTTGCATCTGATACCTTGGCTTACCAGCCATACGTCTGGCCACCCTTAGATTGACTCTGTCTGGATATAACTGGGCTTAGCTAAGCTAAGTATGCAGAATGTAAATATGCAGTTCTGTCACCTGGCTGAAGAATTGTCCAAATTTGTGATTTGTTTTGCTGGATTTCCACCTCCGGATCTCCCATTAGTAAAAGGAGAGCCTTTGCTTGCTTCTCACTTGTCATTTTTGTACTGAGAATCACTTGCTGATGGAGGGGCTTGATCAGCTGCTGCTTTTGACCGCTTGAAATTCTGTGCACACGTTATCTCAGTTTAGAGCACAGGCTTATACTGAAATGGGACCTAAACGTGGCCCCGCAAAGAATTCAAATTCAGGAATAGTATTTGGTTGGACACGGTCGATGCATGAAGAGAACAGGTCACACGATTGGACCGCTTGCAGGCACATAGTAGTCTGTTCATGTTTGTAAACTGCAGAAATGGGGAATTCAAATTTTCTGAAAAGTGGTGGAAGGAGCTGCATTCAAGAAAGCTTGTTTTTTCTTGCTGCATTGCCCTGTAGGGGGTGGCGGTGAGTCAGAGCTGATAGGGGGAAGGCTGAGGATACACTGAGGGGCAACAGCTGGGATGGTGCAGCAGTCCCAGCTGCACACAAAACAAGTGGCAAGCACTGGAGGCACCAATTAACCCAGGACAGGGTGTCTGTGGCTGGAGGTCGGAAACGAAACCACCACCTCCAGCTTTTCAGCTATCAGTTTTTCCAATTCATATAAATTAATACACTATTACACTTCCCGGTGCCCTGTGTGGCAGACTTTCCCCTCATTTTCCCTGCATTGCTATTGGCATCACTGTCTCAGTATATTTTACACTCTTAAGGCTCAAACCCAGCTCTTTCCCTTTTTGTCTGCACTCCTTTAATCTGACAACATCAGCAGGTGGGGGAGGGCGGAGCTAGGTGCCAGCCCACGGCTTTCCGCGGGGGTTAATGAAGTCTTTGTTAACCTGGATTGGCCCAAAAGGCCTTTCATCATCCAAGCGTCTTTTAATGTGTCTCTTTAAAGGGGACGCGGTGGGGAATTGGCGGGGCGGAGGTTCGGTGGAATATAGGAAAACATCAATTAGGCTCGCTGCCATTTAAATCAAAGGAATGCAGGTCTTTTAGGCCCGCTGTAATGGCATTTATCGACGGCCGCGCTAAGGGCAAGCGCGAGCCATCCGGGGCACAGCGACGGTAAAAGGTAGCAGGTGTGGCTCTCTTAACGAGCCGTGTAGCGGAGCCTGCCTACACACCGTCTGCAGGGTGTGGGGACTGAACACAAGGTTAATAACTCTTGAACCCTCTCATTCTGCTCCAGTAAAGCCCGTGGTCTCAGCTTGTGAGCTCAATCGCATGGCCGGATTAAAGTGAACCAGGGGGCTTGCAACTAGCCTCCTTATTTTCCTTTCAAGGCAAAAGGGCTGCATTTGTCCAGGCATATCGGAGCTGCACAGGTCAATGCTGGGCTTAGACGTCTACTGAGATTGTCCAGCCATGGGCCAGCTTCGACAAAACAGATTTACGTTGAAGCCATACACCTGTGCTGCCAATGATAAGCCTAGCAGAGATCCTGGTGAGTGTTTTGTTTTAGAGGAAAATGAGTGGAACAGGCTGTGCTTTACAGACCAGCTTTCCATAAAGGACAAGTGAAGCATCATCCTTTGCTAATTTTACGTATCTGATTTTCATGTACCTTACCTCCCACTTATCCGTTTTTATATGTAATATTTTGTACTATCTTTTTTATTCCAGTGTCAAGCACTTTTAACTGCTTGTTTCCCTGAATTGAAGGTGCCGTAGAAACAGCATTCATTACTACAGATTAAGATATGTGTCTGTTCTATGAGTGCATTTCATGTCTGAACCGTGACCAAAGCTCTATGTGACTGCACAAGCACGGGGTAAGAAGCTGTTCTGTGCTTCACTGTCATTGGTGGTAATGCGATCTCATTACCCACTAGTGCTCATGTCCACTGTCCTCCTAATTCCCTGTCTGCTTCACTGCAGTATTATAATCAATGCCTTCCTCAAGTCAGGCCCTGAGCATAGACCTTCTCTAAGCACGGACTGCATGAACACAGAACACTGGTCTGGAAGAGGAATGTCCCAGCAATATCTTTTTGTCCTGAAAGTTCAATTAGAAACCAGTGAAGGGTAACACAAAGACACAACAAAATCAATAGTATGTAATGTATACAGTAATAATTGTTGCTTTATGGGGGCTTCCAATAAATCATGTTTGGTACAGTATAATACTCCTTCTTAAAGGTACAATAGATCATTTCGGTCTTCTAACTGTCAAGAGAAGAATTGCAGCAACAAACACGCAACCATAACCACAACACAGTTTATCCCTCCCCCTTCTCTGTGAATGCGCTGATGTTGAAACGCCATTGGCTGTGGCAATTAGAACCAATTTTCAACCAATGAGCTTGAATTATTGTACAGCTATACAATGTTTTGGTACAGTTTGCCGGCCCGTCAACTGTATATTTTAAACCCGAATTTAAGGACTATAAACAGGCAGAGGGTGATTCACCATGTCAGTGAGCCTTTTTCAATGATAGGAAGGGATTTACAATGGTCTTATAACAATATTTCAACACAAAAATCTTATTTGACTTTGTGTTGTTTTACTTTTGTAAAGGACTGTCACATGATATGTGAATATAGCTACAGTATACGCTCAGTGAGCACTTTATTAGGTATTATTTTCCGCTGCTGTAGCCTATTCACTTAAGAGTTATGATGCACTGTGTTCAGAGATGCTCTTCTGCATACCACTGTTGTAATGTGTGGTTATTTGCATTACTGTCACCTCCCTGTCAACTTCGGCCAGCGTCTCCTCTGACCTCTCTCATTAACGATGTGTTTTTCGCCCGCATAACTGCTGCTCACTGGATGCTTTTTGTCTGGCACCAACAATCTGGCACCAACAATCATTCCATAGTCAAAGCCACTTCGATCACATTTCTCGCCCATTCTGACGTTTGGTGTGAAAAACAGCTGATCCTGTTGACTATGCATATTTTATGCTTTTAGTTGCTGCCACATGATTGGCTGATTAGATATTTGCATTAACAACCTGGTGTACAGGTCTACCTAATAAAGTGCTCACTGAGTGTATATCTATGTGAATATTAATCTATAATAAGCGAATGTCAGCGCAGGTATGTAATGTAATGTAATGTGGAATTAGCTTACAGAGGCGGTGAGTCGGGGTACATCACGTTGACTTGAGACAGGGTCTCCACGTAGGAGTCGAAGTCGAACGTGGGCGGGAACTCCTCGATGCAGGTGGACCTCAGCTCCCCGATGGACCCACCGTAGGAGAAGCCGTCAGGAGCTGCAGGGAACAGAGGAGCTGTTTGACGCCAAGAGCCGAGGCACTTCCTGTCTATCGCGCACGGTTAGCTTAACAACACAAGCGCTGTGCACCTGCCCCCCACCCCCTTCCCCTTACACCATCCACAGAAATCCCCAGGGGCCCGGAGTTAATGCCATTCGCTCTGCAATCGACCCTTATGGATTTATATCCGGGTCCGTCCTGTCGAATCAAACAGGGGATGCATCACTGCACTCTGATATAGAGAGACGGCCGGCAGGTACATCAATTCCACAAAGGACAAGGTCAGAGAAAATGGAGAAGAATATATAAAAGGGGCGGCGCGCGCGGACGGAAGGAATGCCGGCGTGTTTGGGGCATCGCTGGAGGCAGGCCGCGGCGTGTCTGGCGAACACGGTGTCGCGGCGAGGGAGAGGAGGCCGCCCTCCCCCGGCCCCGTCCCTTTCACAACGCCGAAAAACGACCTGCGGCGGCCCGGAGCGAGGCAACCTTTGGCGTGACCCAAGGGTAAAAGAGGCGGGCCCGGTCCCCCCCCCCTTACCCTTTAGCGAGGCGATGGAAATCAATGGGGCTGGCGCTCTCCACAAAGGCTGATATTTGGCGGCCTGAAAGTTCAGGCCTGTGTGGACCTTTGGCGGCAAGCGCACGGAGTAAAAGGCTGAATGCGCCGGTGAACGCAGCCTTTTAGATGGAGGTCTCCCGGCGCCATTTTACTTTTCAAACCCTCTCTCCCTCCGCCCCCACCCCGGCCAAGGAGCACAAAGCTTTGGGTGAGGAGCATACAGGCAACCCCCTGCTGGGGTGTGTTATAAAGACACAGCATGTAAAATTCATCAGCCAGGATTTTATGTGGCTTTCATGTTTCATAACCTCAAAGGCTGCCGTGTCTTACGGCCATATATAATGCACCTGTGTATTTTTATTGCTTCGATAGTTTTATTTATGGACAGAATATACCAGGCCACAGAGCTAATCGCCAGCATTACTAGGCTCACAGGCATACAGTGATCAGTCTTCAGGGGGGTGCAGCTCTGCTGAAACTCTGCTGGACAGGAGCCATTTTGTCAAATAAATCTAAATTATACAGGTTCCCACTGCCTGGTGTGGTGGGGTTGGGCCTACATCAGCAGTGTGCCTCTGTTAAACACACAAGCCAGGGGGCAGGTTCCAGAGCCTTCTGCTCATATTGTATGGCTGATTGGTTTGGCCCAACAGTGTGTGTGTGTGTGTGTTAGTTTGTTTGTGTGTGCATGCAAGTGTGTCTGTTTGTGTGTGTGTGTCTGTTTGCGCATGTGTGCGTGCGTGTGCGTGTGCGTGTGTAGAGAGAGTGAGACAGAAAATTCAGAAAATGAGACAACATTAAGGATCCAGACTCATCCACAATGTCAGATGCTGCCGGCTAAATTATAGCGCTTCAAGAGCAAAGGCTACTGGATACAAAGTGAGAATCCACTCGCACCGTAATGTACTGTATGCACATTCCTGTTGTCAGCAGTACTAAACTTAAGGCTACAACCCCAGGTGAAACATCATTTCTGAAATCTACATCAAAGGAATATAATTACTGACTTGTCACTAGCAGACTGTTCAGCTTTCCTCTTTCATGTTCTTATGTTGATTTGTTGGAGAAGCGGCTTCCTTCATGTTAGCATTACCACACGTAAAAGGGGCAATTTTTTCCACACTCCTTTATATTTTGACTTCTCTTATTTCTATTTTTTTCTACTTTTTATATAGATTTGCTAATGGACTTAGACAACTTAACTTGTCAAGCAAATAGTAACTTAAAACACGCTAAATATTGTACACTTGATAGAAACAAAATGAAATGTAAAGTCTCACTACAAGACCGAAGCACTTCAGTGTAAAAATCCTCTCCAGAACAAGGACGCCGTACTTTAAAAAACTTTTAACGTGACCCCGTTAACAAGTACTAAGTGCCCAGAGCCCCCGTAATTATCAGCGGCGGTGTCGCGCGGCGGTTAACCTGAGCTGCGCGGTACGCGGGCGTTGCCGTGGAGACAGGTGTTGCTCACCGTAGCTGGCGCGCAGGTGGGGGTTCCGCAGGCGGCCGTCCTTGCGCAGGCTGCCCACGATGATGGTGACGCAGGAGAGGAAGAGCACCAGGCCGATGACGATGCCCGCCACCACCAGGGGGGACACCAGCAGGCTGACCTCGCTGCCCCCCTCTCTGCAGTCAGGGTACTCATGGGACAGGCCGCTCTGGTTGGAGCTCACTCCTAACGCGCCGGGGACAGCCCAGGGGCACCAGACCGGTGCAGGAGGTCGAGGGGAGACCCAGGGGCACCAGACCGGTGCAGGAGGTCGAGGGGAGACCCAGGGGTACCAGTCCGGCGCAGGAGGTCGAGGGGAGACCCAGGGGCACCAGTCCGGCGCAGGAGGTCGAGGGGAGACCCAGGGGCACCAGACCGGCGCAGGAGGTCGAGGGGAGACCCAGGGGTACCAGTCCGGCGCAGGAGGTCGAGGGGAGACCCAGGGGTACCAGTCCGGCGCAGTAGGTCGAGGGGAGACCCAGGGGTACCAGACCGGCGCAGGAGGTCGAGGGAATGAACGAGAGATGAATGGGAGACATTCAGAAGTGAGAGGAAGTAGATGAGATGCAGAAGGAAGGAAGGAGGGCGGGATGAAGGAAAATAAGTTCAGGAGGCAGGGAATTTAGGACAGAGAGAAGAGGTGAAGGAAGAAGTCGGAGGACGAAGGAACGTGGGAAGTAAAACGGGGAGAATGAACACGAGGTAGAAATAAAGGTAGGAATGGAAGATGGAAGTTCAGACAGGAGTGGGAAGAAAGCAGAGGGATAAATGGAGGCAGAGAAAGGGGGGTTGGGGGGAAAGAGACAAAGCCAAAGCATCATAAATCAAAACTGGGGAAATGTACATACATATGTACTGTACTGAACATCTCGCTGTCAGAGCTGGCTCGACCCAGTAAGATTAGGGCCCCCGCAACTCTAATTATTCTGAAATATATCATTTATAATGTTTGGTTGGGGGGCCCCCTTCCAAGGGCCTCTTAAAGCCAGCACTGGTCATTTCCCATCAGACCACAATTAGTGACCTTTATGCACCACATGAATGCGGTCTGTGTACGTCTAGTTTTTGCAGAATTTGGTTGTCTGTTGTTGCAGACAGTCTGTTGCGTGGACTTCTCATTCATCACATACCCACACACATGCACAGAAACACAGACAGTCTCATACCCACACACATGCACAGAAACACACAGTCTCATACCCACACACACGCACAGAAACACAGACAGTCTCATACACACACACACGCACAGAAACACAGACAGTCTCATACACACACACACGCACAGAAACACAGAGTCTCATACCCACACACATGCACAGAAACACAGACAGTCTCATACCCACACACATGCACAGAAACACACAGTCTCATACCCACACACACGCACAGAAACACAGACAGTCTCATACACACACACACACGCACAGAAACACAGACAGTCTCATACCCACACACATGCACAGAAACACAGACAGTCTCATACACACACACACGCACAGAAACACAGACAGTCTCATACCCACACACATGCACAGAAACACAGACAGTCTCATACACACACACACGCACAGAAACACAGAGTCTCATACCCACACACATGCACAGAAACACAGACAGTCTCATACCCACACACATGCACAGAAACACAGACAGTCTCATACACACACACACGCACAGAAACACAGACAGTCTCATACACACACACACGCACAGAAACACAGACAGTCTCATACCCACACACACGCACAGAAACACAGACAGTCTCATACACACACACACGCACAGAAACACAGACAGTCTCATACCCACACACACGCACAGAAACACAGACAGTCTCATACACACACACACACAAGCACACGCGCACAGTAATACAGGCTGCATTCAGGGTGGATTTCTCCACATGGCAACCTGGTCTCCAGACTGCAATGCTGAATATTTAATCTTGCCCTGTTTCAATTTTTAATTTGCCAGGAGGAACATTTTCATAATGTTAGCATTGAACAGAGACATGAGACTTTAGCCGTCAGCACTGCTGGGCCGAACCATCCTGTCATTAAGGCTGAAACCAAGCAGCCACAGCCGCACGAATAGGCGGCTGCCTTTTACACACAGCCGTTTGGCATCCCAACCCTTTTACTGGAGATAAACTGCACACAGAAATCTAATCTATTTATTTATGAGCAAAACACAGTTTAAATGCTAATCATATCTGCTTGCCTTCAGCCTCCGAAGAATTCCTGACACAATGGAACTCTTAAAATATTCAGATTGACTGTAATTGCTGTTAATCTTTTAATCCCAGCTGAATGTTATGTCTCTCTTTGAGGCCTGACATGCAACAGGAAGCAATTTTAATAAATTGGCATTATAGCATTGCCTTCCTTTTGCTGTCATATGCCTCCATATTCACACAGGTCCTGATTTATTTTGGTTTACAGGCTAAAACCTCAGACTAAATCTATCTGTGATTTACGGATTGTCTCATTGGATGTGAGGTGTAACGATGTCACAGCGCTATTGTATGGTACCTGTGCACAGAACACCAAGCCCAAAATGCTTCTGTAAATACCAAACTATATAAAGTTGATAAGATGGATGCTGCTGGATGAAGCTGTGAAATCATTTTTGAAGTCATAGACATGAGAACACGCACAGTAATGTTATATAATGATACATTTAACATGATATTGTAAACATTAGAACAGTAAACTATTTACCAACCGATCACACATGTGCGTGAATCCATATCCCCGGATAGATTCAAATTAAAGAAAATAAAATTAAAGAAAATAATAGCTAGTTAGGAGAATGGTAGCAAGGTAGCAAAATTGCACAAATTGGCAATAACGCTCCAGTAAACTTCATTTCATTGCAGATTTTTGTAGATTCACTACCTTGTTAGCATTCTGTCAGCTAGCTATTTTTTTTTATTTCATATTTATTGATGGTATGAAAAGCCAACAGGAATGCTGAATTCCATGCCAGGTATTTGAAATGAATCAGGCATAAGTGGATCTGACCAGACCCAACTCACCCAGCTTAGCAGGAGGGATTGCAAATGGCCGCTGAGGTGGCAACACTTTAACAACAACAACAAGACATCACTTGTGTGCACTGTCAAATTAAGCAGCTCGAACGGCGTTGTGCGTTCAGGTCCGGCGAATACGGTGCATAGCTCAGCACAAATCCGACAGTCCTTCAGGAATTATGCGCACGCACAACTTTTAATTGTGAAGTGTCTACATTATCTTGTGCCTTTTGAGCGATTAATTAACACAATTCCTTGCCGCGGAAACTCATTAATCGCAAACAGGCATTGTTGGGCGGTGGCAAAAGGGGCAAGACAAAGCATGCTAACGACTCTGTTACAGAGTTCGTTAATTATCTTAATTTATGGACTTCCTCTGCAATTATCCCTGTGTGGATGACATATTTAGACATCGGTTGTAATATCCACATTTCCACCAACATGCCTGAGCTCACTGTTCCATAACTGTTCCATGCCAAGGCTAACTGTATTGAACCCAATGTCAGGGCACAGCTGGGTATGTAGTGCTGAGCTAGGCCTGGCCATTTGCCCATTTGAAGCCAATATATGGCTGTGGTAAAAAGACACAGTGTAGCCATGGCAAACCCTGGTGTGGGAGTAAAAATGAAGCAAATGGGGAGAATCAGCAAAAAGGGCTGTTTAACACAACCCACCCCTCGTCCCAACGATTAGCTCACTCCGATTACTCCTAAATCCACTCTCTCTAAAGCCCACAATTCTGCCATGCCAGCAGAAGGAATGTTGTGACCCTATTGGTTCCACAGGTTCACAGTAATCAAGTAACGGCTGATTGGAGCGACCCTGAAAAGAGGTGGAAGAGTACAGTGTACGCACGTGCACAGTAAAGTTCAATAAAACCGCTACTGATGGATTTTCTTTTGACTCTCAAGTCTGTGTTGTTTCTGTAGAAAACAGATGTACGATTTCATTTGGTATTTTTACTGTTTGTTTAAGCATGAAAATAATAGTCCAGCATATCTGTCTTAATCAGAGATGTGGCACCTTCCTCACTCAATCTTTGCAAAAGCACCAGCATTTCTATTTGTGTTCAGTGTGATTTGGTAGAGACTTACACTGCTTACCTGAGAACAGCATGATGCTCTAGATCACAGGTGTCAAACTCCAGTCCTGGAGGGCCACAGTGTCTGATGGTTTTTGGTGTGTTTCAGCTCGAGAGATACATTTCAAAGTCTTTCATTGGCTAAAGAGTCCACACACCTTGTTCTCAAGGCCTTAATTGGCTGCTGATTGAAAGGAAACCACAAACACCTGTAGACACTGCGGCCCTGCAGGACTGGAGTTTGACACCCCTGCTCTAGATCCACAGACTGAAGGAAACAACGCTGTGGTAAAGGACTCCATTGTGTGTGCCATTTAAAATGAATAATTTAGAGCTCATAATTGCTTGGTCATCATGAGACACAAGCTGAAAAAAAATTATGATTGAAAAGGAGGTTTGTTCCAATGTTTATGATCTTACATGGCACAACAGTCTATGAAAAAAACCTACAAAACAGATGAACATCCTACTCTCTGATTTCTGCTTTTCACAAAATGTCATATACTTAGTAACACTACCTGGGATTCAAAATCAAGACATCAAGGTCCTGTACCCAGGGTTCAAATGAATGTAAAACATACCTTGGAAAGCAACCTGGTATTTGAACATTCTGTATACCTTTAGCATTACATTACATTAATGGCATTTGGCAGACGCTCTTATCCAGAGCGACGTACAGTTGATTTAGACTAAGCTGGGGACAATCCTCCCCTGGAGCAATGCAGGGTTAAGGGCCTTGCTCAATGGCTGTGCGGATCTTATTGTGAGGATCGAACCACCGACCTTGCGGGTCCCAGTCATGCACCTTAACCACTACGCTACAGGCGTAGTGTTACTGTGGAGTGGAGTAGCATGCAACAACAGGAAGTGACCTCACACTGGAAGCTTCGGCAGGCATTGGATTGGGTGACGCAGGTCTGCCTCAGACCCAGCTCAGGAGGCACTGGGACTCCTGTGAGAGGAGGCCAGCTGGGGCTGCAGACTGTAGCTTTTGGAGCGCACTCCTTAGAGTAGATGTGATGACACCTGCGGCCTGTAGCCTAGTGGTTAAGGTACATGACCGGGACCCGCAAGGTCGGTGGTTCGATCCCCGGTGTAGCCACAATAAGATCCACACAGCCGTTGGGCCCTTGAGCAAGGCCCTTAACCCTGCATTGCTCCCGGGGAGGATTGTCTCCTGCTTAGTCACACCAACTGTAAGTCGCTTTGGATAAAAGCGTCAGCCAAATGACATGTGATGTAATGTAATGTAACCTGCCTTTCTCTGGACCTCCTGCGGGGGGCAGTGTTCTCACTGACACCAGCACCCAGAAAGGGGCCGCAGCGCGATGACGTTACGCGGGCGGCCATGTTGCCTGCTCACTTAATCTCTCCCTCCGCCTCTCTATCTCTCCCTTCTAATATCACTCACATCACTGTCGCTTCCCTTCTCTTTCCACCATCTGTTTCTCTCCTCTATCTTTCGATTTCTCTCTTAATGCTGCTATCTCTTATTCTGTTCCCTCTGCTTCTCTCAGACTGTCCTAGTTTCCCTATCTTGCCCATACTTCTTTCACGCTCTCCTCCTCTCTCTCTGATATCAGATCATTCCTTTCAATCTCCCTCCTTTTGCCTCTCATACATACACTCACTGAGCACTTTGTTAGGAACACCTACTCATTCACGCGATTATCTTATCAGCCATTTGTGTGGCAGCAGTGCAATGCATAAAATCGTGCAGATACGGGTCAGGAGCTTCAGTTAATGTTCACATCAACCATCAGAATGGAGAAAATGTGTGATTTCAGTGATTTTGACTGTGGAAAGATTTTTGGTGTCAGAGTTGGTTTGAGTATTTCCATAACTGCTTACCTCCTGGGATTTTCACGCACAGCAGTCTCTAGAGTTTACTCAGAATGGTACGGAAAACAAAAAGCATCCAGTGAGCGACACTTCTGCGGACGGAAACGCCTTGTTGTTGAGGGAGGTCAATGGAAAATGGAGAGACTGGTTCGAGCTGACACAAAGGCTACGATAACTAAGCCATTCTGTACAATTGTGGTGAGCAGAAAAGCATCTCAGAATGCACAACACCTCGAACCTTGAGGCAGATGGGCAACAACAGTGTCAGGTTCCACTTCTGTTCACTTCAGCTAAGAACAGAAAGCTGAGGCTGCAGTGGGCACAGGCTCACCAAGACTGAACAGTTGAAGACTGGAAAAACATAGCCTGGTCTGATGAATCTCATGTTCAGCTGAGGCATACAGATGGTAGGGTCAGAATTTGGTGTCAACAGTGGCTACTTTCAGCATGATAATGCACCATGTCACAAAGCAAAAGTCATCTCAAACCGGTCTCATGAACATGACAATGAGTTTAATGCTCTTCAGTGGCCTTCCCAGTCACTGGATCTGAATCCAATAGAACACCTTTGGGATGTGGTAGAACAGGAGATTCGCATCATGAATGTGCAGCTGACAAATACGCAGAAATTACATTTACATTTACATTTTAGTCATTTGGCAGATGCTTTTAATCCAAAGCGACTTACAAGTGCATAGGTTCTACCATAAGTCAGAGCATCACATCCAGAAACTAGCAAATGCCAGACTAGCTAGCAAACTAGCAAATGATTCAATCATGGAACAGAATCTCAAACGAATATTTAGATCATCTTGTGGAATGCATGCCACCAAGAATTGAGGCTGTTTTGGGAGCAAAGGGAGGCCCTACCCAGTATTAGTACAGTGTTCCTAATAAAGTGCTCAGTGAGTGTATCTCTTCTCATCATTTACCCTCCCCTTTTTTTATTCTTCCCAGAATTCCCTGTGAATAGCACAGTGCAGTACAGCTAAGTAAAGCTCCTTACCCTCAGCCAAAACTTATGAACAACGAACACAACCATATCCCACTGGATACATTCCAGTTCTGTGCCACAGATTTTATAATTATGACCCACATTTATAATTCCCACATGAAGACACCTTCCCACTTCCTAATATTACTCTTTCCTTCTACGACGCTTCCAACCTCTGTTCACTGGCCCCTTCTTCTGTTCAGTTTGTGTATTTCATGATTCAGGTGGTATCTACTGTGATCATACGGTTATGTTAAAAATCATCCCCAGCTAATGTAATATATCACACTTCAGCTTGTGGAGTCAGTGGCCGTGGACAGGGAATTCAGGCAGGATAGGTGATTCTTAGGGACCAATTATCATTGCTGACAGTGTGGATGGAGCCAGGGCAGAATGAGCTGACAGTCCTTCTGCGATTCTGCTATAAGTCTGCACAGGGAGAACAAACTTAACACTCCAGAAGGCAGTGAGGCTTTTTTTTGCTCTCGGTCCAGGAGAGTATGGCAGAGACAAATGCTTAGGTCAAACTTTGTCCACACTTCACACGATTACACAACTATGCAGCTGTTACCGTCGAGGAGAAAGAGCTGGCGCTGATGCTTTTTGAGATGGAATCAGTTTACGGCTATAGTTTACACTTTACAGATAAACTGTCTTTAATTTCATAAAATATTGATGCTATTTCAAATAAGAGCCAAGCCATCCACACCTATTTCTATTTCAGTAGCAATGTATAAGCCCTGAAAAAATATATCTCTATTGATTTTTGGAATAATTCACCCATTTTTTTCATAATTAAAGTTGACCGCAACTGAAACCTGTTCACGTAGTGTTTACCTCAAACAAAGCAAAAACAAAATTAAAATCATTCTCAGAGTATATTTACGGGTTTATTACGGGTGGAACAGTATACAAATGTATTACTTTATTCACAATAACGTTGTGAATGGCGGCACCAGCTCTGCACACCGAGCACGAGAAGCACACGATCAGAATGTAAGAGAACGTTCGCCGGCTCGCTCCTACAGAGGTTCGTGTGGAATTAATCTCTCGTCCTCTCGTATCTCTGGTTTGCATTCCGCCCGGCTGCCGTGGAAACGAATGCCTACCGTACGATAAGGAGATTGTTGCGAAACGGGGGCAGAGGAGTGGCAGCCCCGGCCTAATCCCCTGAGGCTCTCCCCGACAGAGAGGTGGATCAGAACCCGACCACGGCCCATCCCGGGTGCCACGACAACCTACCGCCGGCAAGATCGGGAACAGAGGACGCGAGGTTCTGGAACGGGAAGAACGTCTGTGCCAAAATAAAACCAGTAGTACAGGATGCTCGTTCTGTGGCCCAGAAAAGAACCAGACATTAAAATATCCTTGTTTCTGCAAAAGATACAGCTACAGGTTTTTTAATAAAGACTGAGATTGAGTTTGTGAGTATATTGCAGTATATTATAAGATATATTGTACCAGCACTGTAACTACAACTCATTTGATGCCCAGCTCCAAGATCGTTGAATCACATTAGTGCAAACAGACAAGTGAAATGTGATTTACTTGAGAATGTATTGCTGCTGTCTGAAAGCCAGACTGCATTAAATGAGGGGACTGAAGTCTGAGTGGAAGGATGTGCTGTAATAAGAATCTGCCAGGACAATGAACAACAGAAAGCACTGATTAACCGGGGTCATTTACAGACAGTTTGGGCTCTTCCTTAATGCGAAGTCTACATAAATGTCCATGAGCAAAACTAACAGCCACATTAAATGCGATTGGCTATGCAGTGGCCTCAGGCTAATGTTGCAGAAATGGCTGTCAGGACTAATTTTCTCCACCTGTCTACTGAGCGGGCAGTGATCCATGGTGACATACAGACCTGCTGCTGTGAACTCATGTACAATTTATGCTAACGCTCACCGGCCAGGTGCAGTGCACCACTGTCCAACAGGGGGCGAGGGGTACCCACTGAAGAGCATCGAGGATGGTAAATGGTTGGCATTTATATAGCGCCTTTATCCAAAGCACTGTGCAACTGATGCTTCTCATTCATCCACTCACACCAATGGCAATTGGCTGCCATGCAAGGCACCAACCAGCTCATCAGGAGCATTTAGGGGTAAGGTGTATTGCTCACGGACACTTCGACACACCCCGGTGAACATTATTTCTTGTGATTTTATCTTCTTATCACACCACAGTTCCCAAGTCAGGCTTGCATGAACGCAAGTCGAAGGATGACCTGATCAACCAGAAGAGATTGCTAGTGAGCTATGATACTACAATCCTGGACCATCCATATACTTGAACGGGCGGCCTGTAGCGTAGTGCTTAAGGTAAATGACTGGGACAGGCAAGGTCGGTGGTTCGAATCCCGGTGTAGCCACAATAACATCCTCACAGCCGTTGGGCCCTTGAGCAAGACCCTCAACCCTGCATTGCTCCAGGGATTGTCTCCTGCTTAGTCTAATCAACTGTACGTTGCTCTGGATAAGAGCATCTGCCAAATGCCAATAATGTAATGTAATGAACAGTGCCATAATACGATGAGCCATCCAGCAACTTCAGTGAGGAGTCATTGCAGAAGAGTGATGTGTTTGAGCAGTTATTACTGAACACTGAGGACTCTTCCTTAATGGATAGATAGATGGATGGATAGATCCGCTCTGGTGGACTAATGCAGAGAGAACACGAGAAAAAAGGTGGAAAGAGGAACGAGCATTCCTTTGTGCTATGGTTGCCATCATCACTCTTTTGGCCCCATCAAGGCCCGTCCAGACAAGCGCAGAGAGACGGTCACCACTCCAGTCCTCTCACACACAGATCAGTAGGTGTGAAGCTGCCAACTGTTGTTTTTTTTTTTTGCCCTCCTCCTCTATAGAAACACAGCAGATTTTGTCTCCGGAATGTTCTCTTGTCATCGTGGGTGGAGAGCACGACTCACAGGCGCAGGAACGTCTCCTCACCCACAGCTTTCTGGATTAACCTCATCTGACAGGACGTAAGCGTAATTATGTCCAAACCTCCTGTCCTGGCCGTTAGTCATCCGTTTGCCAAAGACAAGTGCTCCTTTATGCACAAATAGGGAGGCCAAAGAAATAACTCACTTGTTAAAAGGTTGACCCCGTTTTCTTCTTACAGACACAGTTATAGTACAGATCCCAAATTAAGACAACTGTTCTGCTGTTGCTGTCCGACATGAATCCTTGTCAGGCAACAGCTCCTGCAGTTCCAATCAAACTTCATTCCAGTGTAAGGAATGAATAGATCTCCCCTCGAAGCACCGAGATTCTCCTCTCAGGAATTCAGAACTCTACACAACCACACACACACACACACACACAGCAAATGGTAGACGGTGCCACTCTTCCACGAGTTTGCGGAAAACTCACTTCCTGCAAGTGAAATCCACCCAGAGAAACACTGGCACGAACGAGTTAGCGGTTTGTTGCGCACATTAAAAAGTGACACTATTCTCGTGAGTCGTCACACTGAGTCCCTGAGGCTGTTATTGGGGGGGGGGGGGGGGGGGGCGGGATGTGGCATGCTGAGGCAAAGCTGTAATTTTCTATGTGCAAAAGGCGTGGGCTGGAGTCGGGTTGAGGAGGGGGGGGGGTGGGGGATCGTCAAGTGTGACACAGAAGTGAGATGGTGTTTTGTCTCCTTACATCGGTGTGATGAAAGTCATTATTCTCCGCTGTAGGACAGAGAGGACAGCTGTGATATCCATAGAATTAGTGAAATCAGCAGGGGAAAGGGAATGCCCCTCCTCCCCCCTCCTGGAGCAGCAGGTCTGCAAAACTTGTGCAGATGAAGATGGACAAAGCAGAATTGACCCTCACACTGCAAAAAATGGGTGTCTTTTCGATTTAGTCTTCTAATTCTACTTACGATCTTTTTTTTCTCCCCCTCTCAAGTAGAAAATATTAGCTTGTTTTGAGTTCATGTTTGCTTGACAAGTAAAATATTCTTACCCATTTGGTAATATGTTTTGTCTTATTTAGCAAAATGTAAGAGTCTAAATATGACTAAAATACTTGTTGCGATTAAATTCTTCTTTTTTGCAGAGCATGGGTACCGAATCCTCTCCTCTGATGTAACCCGTATCGCCCCAGAACGGATTTAACCCTAACCTCATTTTACATTTTTTACATTTTAGTCATTTGGCAGACGCTTTTAATCCAAAGCGACTTACAAGTGCATAGGCTCTTCCACAAGCTAAAGCATCACATCCATAACAAGGAAAATACACATGAAGTGCTGTTCTAAACAAAAAAAAACAGTAATTGTAAGTGCAATTAAAAAAAATGTTTTTTTTGGGGGTAAGACAAGAGGGATATCGGAAAGGGGGGGCACCTCAGAAACGCAAAATGTGAATTAGACAAATGGGATGTCTTTACGTTATAAGTGACTTTGACTGTGGAATGATTGTTGGCGCCAGACAGGGTGGTTTGAGTATCACAGAAACTGCTGCTTTTTCATGCACCACAGTCTAGAATTTGCAGGTAGCTGAGGGGTAAGGTTGTAATTCTCATCAGTACATGGAGCCAAATCAAATCAACAAAAAACATGGATCAACAAAAAAAATTGCGTACAATTGGCCACCAAATGGGAAAAAATCTGAATGGAATGAAATGGCAGACCTCAATTTCGATTTCCAGGTCAGGCGAGGAACGAGGAGAGAAGGAATGAATAATTTTGAATCAGTCAGTGCTGCTTTAAGACCTCCTGCTCTTATCATGTCCCACTTTCAACCGTCTGACAAGCACAGGGAGACTAGACCTCGGCCCTAGTGCTGAATGATGTGAGAATGGTGGAATGTTACAAAAAACTCACTAGTATTTTAGTCTTATATCGAGACTTAATATTGCATTTCTATTATGTTTTGGCTAAAAAAAAATGTTTGCTTGACAAATTGTAAAATTGTAAAACATACTCTCATTACAGGATAATGTTTTTACAGGGTAGAATTATCACTATCATTCCTCCAGCGGTTTCAGAGGTTTGGAAAGCAGGGCTGCCCTGTACAGTCCAGTCCATTAAATGTGTATAAGTGTGAGAAGTATATGCACATACACGCACACACACACACACACACACACACACACACACACACACACACACTCTAGCAATCGGCTGAAACTGGGCTTCTGTATCTGTTCAGGCCATTAGGTCAAAAGCCCAAAAATGCGATGATAAAAGTAATCTCAGACTTCCATAAAAGCAACAATGTTTTTAAGACCTTGACGCCCGCAAGTAAATTTGTCGACTGGTGCCGTTTTTTTTTTTACTCAGGGACAACAGCTCCACCGCTAACTGAGCAGCAGTGCTGGTCTTTACTGGGGAAGAGCTGTTGCGGGGCGGATTCTGCGGATGACATGGCCCAGCTTCCTGACGTATCGAGCGCTTGTCAGCTCCCATCCGCATCCGAGTCCATGGAAATCATTAAACAGTCACATTAAATGACTGGACCCAAGTGGAACTTCTCAGCCAAGCTAACACAACATGAAGCCTTCAGCCACCCTTATTCCAGTTCAGCTGCTATAGTACCTGCGGTGTGGTAGCTGATGGGAAATTTATGCGATGGTTCCTCTCGCGGTGAGTGAAAGATGCTCAATGCGTAGTGACGTTTGAGTGACAGGTGGGGACACTAATGCATGAACTCCGATCTCCATAGTCAGGCACTGGAGAGAAGTACTAATGCCGGTCTGGAGGAGAACACCTTTGCTGACACAGCTGATATACAGTAGTTATAAGCACAGAGCAAACACAAAGCACACATCACTACTCTGAGATGGCCAACGCTGTCCTGCAGTTCTATAAGACTATAAGTTCTATAAGAGGTTGTTCCAAGCATGTTGGAGAACTTGCCACAGTTCTTCTGTAGACTTTGGTCTGCTCCATGCTTCTGATCTCAGACAGCCTTGATCAAGTTTTTATGTAAAAAGTAGTCAATTGCTTACAGTAATATGTAAATTAAATTAAATAAAAAAATGTAAATGACATCTTTTAGAAAATGAATATTTGGAAATCTCAAATGTGTTCTTTTATACACACACACACAAAAAAAACATATATATAATAAAGTCTAGGTGCCTAAGACGTCTGCACACTGCATATTACCTCATTCACACAGACACACAGGTGCACTCACACACACACACACACACACACACACACACACACACACACAGATACATACTCAACAAACAAAGACACAAACATGCACATACACACACACACTCAAGAAAACATACTCACACAGACACACTCATTCACACATGCGCACGCAACATGTGCACACATGCACATGCACACACATACACACATACATGCGCACACACATACACGCACGCACACACTTGCACACACACATACACACACACACACTCACGCACACACCCACTCACGCACACACTTGCACACACACATACACACATACACACACACACACACACATACACACACACACTCACACACACACTTGCACACACACATACACACATACACACACACACACATACACACACACACACTCACGCACACACTTGCACACACACATACACACACACAAAGTAATGACAGCGGAAGACGCACAGCCCATTTCTCTCTAAACCCCAATAATGACACGACTTGACTGAAGGAGGCTGTTCAGATTGAGGGATTATTCTGTGAGATTCACTCCGGCTCAGAGAGTTAACCTGATTGAGTCGCTCGCTTTGGTTCTTTTCGTTATTTTCCGCTGCTCTGACTGCAGGGATGAGCCGGGTCTCAGACCTCTGCCCTGAGCTCATCCTCCCGGGCTGATACGACCCCCTCGGCGGGCGAAGGGACTGAGATCTGACTGCCCGTCTCTCCCTGCACAGCATCAGTCACCCTCCCAAATCGATTGAGTGTGAGTTGGATTCAGTGGCTGAAGGTCACTCTGGCGTGGGGACGGCAGCTGCTTACCGGGACGGCCAGCGTCTCCCGAGCAACCAGACAGAGCGAGAGAGAGAGAGCACGCTCACTGTGAGCACACGCACAAACACACCGACACACACCCACACACACACACACACACAAACACACCGACACACAGCCACATGCACACACACACACACACACAAATACACACAAACACACCGACACACACCGACACACACCCACACACACAAACACACAGACACACAAATACACACAAACACACAGACACACACACCCCCACACACCCACACACACAAACACACAGACACACAAATACACACAAACACACAGACACACACACCCCCACACACACATACACACAAACACACAGACAGACACACACAAGCACACACACATGCACACACACACACACACACACACTTTTTTAATCATCTAAATTGTGTGCCTGAACAGCTAAACCTGCAATTCAGGCTGAATGAACAGAGCTAAAAACATATCCCATATCCCATGACCCATTTGCAAAGCTGGATTCAGCACTAAAGCACAGGCAAATTCGACAGGGCAAGACTACATCACCTGGGATTCAGACCAGCAGAGCCCCACCTGTAGCATGTTATACTGAATGGCAATACAGTGAAGAGGGAACTGCAGCCTGGGCCAGCACATGAGTGTAATGGCTGTATCATATATTTTAGCTACATTACATATTTCCATATATCAGGTACTGTATCTACAGCTTGCAACAAATGAAGAAAATGCTTAACCTACATAAGTCCACTTAAATGATGCAAATAAAATGTGAGAAAAGGGTCATCATTCGAGAACAAGATGACTGCTGAGTGGGGGGAAACGTGGCCGCCCCCATTCATTCCTGAACCAAAAGACCTGCACCGGAAAAAAAGAGAAAAACAGGAAGTGGAAGGAATATGGGCCAGAGGCTTATCGAGTGGCAGAATATATGGGTCACGCTGGAACAAGGCCGCGTGGGATTGTTTTTTTACTGGTTTCTGGCTCAGCTACTAAAATATCACAGAGTAGGACAGAGATGCAGATTATTCCATTTTTCTGCATGTAGAAGGCGTGGTTTTTGTAATTTCTCAGCGAGACAATCCTCTGAGGAGGATGAGCACTTCTGCTTCTGAGCTCATTAGAGTCTTGTATATCTAATTTTGAACAAATTCTGCACAGAACGAAGAATTGGGAAGCAGCCAGATGAGATATATTTGAACACTTCACTACTACAACTAATGCTTGTTCATTCCTGAATCTCCAGCAAGAATATTTCATCATTTTAATTTTTTTCCCTAGGAAACCTTACGCAAACTAATCCAGCTTGTATGTGTGTGACATATATGAGCCAGTGTATATACTAGATGTGTATATGCATGTGCAAGTGTACAGTATCTGTATGTGAGCCATGTGTTAGACGTGTGTGCTTGTGTGAGTGTGTGGGTGTGTGAGTTTGTGCACGCATGCCTGTGTGTGCAGGTGGGTGTGTGTGTGTGTGCGCATGTGCATATTTTCACACGTTCTTGTACCTGAAAGCCCTGAGAGAGATAAAGGCAAGTGAAACTCCCTATACAGTGGATGAGGTTTCCCTAGAACAAGCCTCTTCAGGAATGAGAGAGAAGGAGCTTTAGTATCTTCTGTAATTAAGCAGTATAAGTGCAGAGGCTGGGATAAAATTGAGCGCTGGAATCTGAAGTGGGGTGGGGGCCAACTCAGGGGGCAGGAGAACATTTCCTGTGAGCACCTTTCCCCGTGCGGGGTGAGTGAGTGACTCCATTGCCATAGAAAGCTAATGGGGGTCAAGGCTGCCTCCTATCCACTGGCCCCTTCACACGCGCCATGGCAACCGTGGCAAGCCTGAGCCCTTGGCACTGCACCAGCGTAGCGGAGAAGGAGCTGATTGGCTGTACAGTACTGTGATCAGTACTGCATGCTGCCTGCCAGCTTCTGAAAGAGACCATGGATTAAATAAACATTTTGTTTCCATGGACAGTTATTATATAACAACACTATACATAACTATATAGTTGATTGTTTGATGTGTAGAACAGGTCTATAAATAAATTGCATAAATGTACATCAAAATCATAGCTTACTGTACTATTTTTTATTGGCTTCTTGTTTAGAAAAGCAGGATGGTACCTTTTGTTACGTTCTTGCTGTTGAGACTGCTTTGAAAAGCACTTGACTATTGACAGAGGCACCGTTGCAGTCGTGGTAATATTTCAGTGCATTGCACTATCCTGGTATGTCAAAGAGTTACAGGTACAATTTATACAATCCCAGGCTGCCCAACTATATTTGACTTCAGGAAAGTTGCTGTAATTAAAAATTTTGAATACATACATATACTGTACATGTCTATAGTTGTTTGTTTGTTTATTTGTTTGTTAAAAAAATAATAATAATAAAAATAGGCCCTGGTCCTTATCTTTGTTGTACAGGTAGCAGTTGAAATTGTACTTCCCTCTAGGGTCTTTCAGCGCACTTATCCCTGGTTATGGGTATGCACTTTGTTGTACGTCGCTCTGGATAAGAGCGTCTGCCAAATGCCATTAATGTAATGTAATGCAGTTCCTTGTTCAAAAGGCAGCCAGTTGAGAAACTTGCCAGGGAAAAGGCGCCTGAATTCTGCCTGTACCACTGACTGCATATTCCTACTGTGTGATTATTAAGGAGGGGTATACATTCTCACGCATTTATGTGGGGTGGGGGGGGGGGGGGGGGGGATATTATCCCATGCGGATAACGGCGGTACCGGGCCATTAGCGTGGACTGGTACTGCAGCTACCAGGCAGTAGTATACGCACTAAATGTAAAAATGTATGTTATGTAAAGTCACTCCTGGTGAGGCTGCCAGCTAAGCAAGCCAGTAATATAGCGGGATAAATAAGAGGGAGACATGCTGTACACACAGGCGCACATGCCTACATCCATTACTCAGTCCACTGCAAAATGTGCACAGGTGGGACTTGGATATGAGTCTGGTCATAGGTTCTAAAAGTAGTAGCTTTATGTCATTCAATGCCAATTGAATACAGGCAATATGAATCATAAATAAATAAGCAGGATGATTGAAATACAGCAAGGGATATACTGTTGAATTTGCCATAATTTACAACATTCATATCAAGGGATGGTCATTTTCAGTATTTTCATCGTTCGGTTAACTGGCGACATTTAATCGATTAAGCTATTCAAAATCTGTTTTTAGAACTCCCATAATAGGCAGTACAAGCATGCTCCAATAGCTTGGACCACAGCCAAAGCAAAAAAAAGGTCAGTGTAAGAACATTAATTAGATATGTTACTGCACAACGGTGGCATCATTTCAGAATAAAAAAATGACTTAATGAATGTATGGTTGCAAAAAAAAGGGCGGCACGGATGGTGCAGTGGGTAGCACTGCCGCCTCACAGTTTGAAGGTTTGAATCCCGGTCGGCCGGGGCCTCTCTGTGCGGAGTTTGCATGTTCTCCCCGTGTCTGCGTGGGTTTCCTCCGGGTACTCCGGTTTCCTCCCACAGTCCAAAGACATGCAGGTCAGGCTGATTGGAGAGTCTAAATTGCCCATAGGTATGAGTGTGTGAGTGAATGGTGTGTGTGCCCTGCGATGGACTGGCGACCTGTCCAGGGTGTATTCCTGCCTTTCGCCAAATGTATGCTGGGATAGGCTCCAGCCCCTCTGCGACCCTGTTCAGGATAAGCGGGTTCAGATAATGGATGGATGGATGGTTGCAAAAAAGACAACTTGTCTACAGCAGTGTATTTCCATACCCCAAATATTTTGAAGGCATGACACTGGCATGGGGTGACTGCATGAAAATAGCAACTCTAAAAATCAATACCAAGATATTCAGCAATAGGCTACTCGCTGAACAAACAGACATTGTAACTATAGGACACTACCTGAGGAATGGCACGGAACAACATAGGCTACCTGTAGACAGAGTTGCGCACAGAATAACTCATCTATGTTGTGAGCTGGCAGCAGGGCTGTTTTAATTTCCCATCCATCAACATGCTACAGTCATGTAGCGCATGCTGCCGTTGTAAGGGAGGTCAGCTGTCGGAGGAAAAAGTAACGTTAGAAGGTCGGATTTTATCTTGCCAACTTTATCTTCGCTATAGCCTGTCCGTTCTCAACCTAGGCTGCAATGATCTTGCGTACTGATATATTCTGGCTCTAACAATTCCATGGGATCAAGAAAGTCTTTATTTAGCTTAACAAAATTAAGAGGCGGCATGTAATTATACAAGTGACGTGCTGTGAAATATGCCCCTTTCTGCGTTTAACCTGCACTTAGTGGATCGCGATCGTTTTCCATAATCTACAGATCTGTCATGGTGCTTTTGTTGCGCATTATATGACGTAGCTGTTGAACCAAAATTTGATGCGACATTATATATACACTGAAGTATTTACAGATTATCCTCTTCAAAATGATGCGTGCCATAGCCTTCTTCGCTGAATTTTGGACTCGGTGGTGCTGTAATCATGCTGATTTGGCTACTCTGAAATTACCACGACCCCACAACTCTAATCGAAATATAGAACAGCCTTAAAAAAACGTTTTAATAAATGTTTTTTAAAAAAAAACAACAAAAACAAAAATTATGGCTATAATCCATCCATCCATCCATCCATTATCTGAACCCGCTTATCCTGATCAGGGTCGCAGGGGAGCTGGAGCCTATCCCAGCATACATTGGGCGAAAGGCAGGAATACACCCTGGACAGGTCGCCAGTCTATCTCAGGGCACACACACCATTCACTCACACACTCATACCTATGGGCAATTTAGACTCTCCAATCAGCCTAACGTGCATGTCTTTGGACTGTGGGAGGAAACCGGAGTACCCGGAGGAAACCCACACAGACACGGGGAGAACATGCAAACTCCGCACAGAGAGGCCCCGGCCGACGGGGATTCGAACCCAGGACCTCCTTGCTGTGAGGCAGCAGTGCTACCCACTGCACCATCCGTGCCGCCCTATTATGGCTATAATGCAGGATTTAATAATGGAAAATAAGAAACCGTTAACCGGTTAAGACGTTGGCCGTTTCGGTTAAGCGGGTAATTGATGAACCATGCCCGTCCCTCCTTATTTTTACCAGTCATGAGCCAACCAAACGCTGTCTCCTGTGATCCCATGACCTCAGATTCAAGATGATAAAAAATCACTATGTAGACTGTCCCAACACTGTTCTCAATGATTTTGTACAGAAAACCATGTTTTTTTGGACAGTCCAGTTTTTTAAAATGGTGGGCCCTGTGGCAGGGGATGAGTGCCCTCTTTGGGGCGTGGATTGGGAGGAAGACCGCGGGGTTTGAGCGGGTTAGCGAGATGTGACGGGGAGCCTCTAGTTCTCTCTGCGACCGTGCTCTCGCTGTGTCAGGGCCAGGGCTCTGAGCTCTGGGAGGAAGAGGCACTGAACGCAGGGTTAATCTGGTTAAGCCCATCCCCGTCACCACCCTGTCACTGCCTCGCTGCTGCCGCATCACTGACCCTCCGCTGGGATACGGCCATCGGCTGCTTATGCAACTGGGGAAATCAAATCTGTTGCCGAGGACAGAGTGACGGTGGTTGCCTGGCGCCCCGGGGCATCGATGGGGGGGTGGGGGTTGGGGGAGGGAGAGGGGGGGGGGATTGAGGCAGATGCTGTTTATGCCATCGAACTCTGTGGGCTCCGTCTGCAGCCGAGAGAGAGAGAGAGAGAGAGAGACAGGAAACGGCATGTGCGAGGAAACACCCCGTTCCCACCGTCCTAAGCGGCCTGAGATCCACCACCCTCCGGAAACAATCTCCATTATTCCCTTTTTCTCTCCTTTTCTTCTCATTTGATCGGTGTGACAAAGCCTCTTTTTGGCTGTCTGGAAGGGAGAAGACACTGGAGATACGCACCTCACCCCCACGGACTTCAACTCCCGAGGACAGAGAAATGGAGCGCTGTCCTTTTCCTGTCCCTGCTGTAGCCTGACTGCATGTCGGTTCTCCAATACAGAGGGCCGGGGTTCAGTCACCTGACACACGGCCATCGACAAACCCCTGCCTCAGAGTCCCTGCGAGGCAACATTCTGGGAAACGTCGGAGAGAAATGCTCCCATATTTCAAGTTTGCTGGCGAAAAGGATTTCGGTCATAATCGTCATGAAGGACACAGCCCCCTCCTCCCCCTCCCAAAGTTGGATATGGCAATTAATAGATCCTATTAGGAGAGCATGCCCACTAATTGCAAAGAAAATAGCTTTTCTTCCAAAAGGCATGGGGAGAATTCACCTGACATCTGCCATCACTATCTGGCCACCTGCAATGTCTGTAATTGTTTTTTGGTGACAGGGGAACAGGAGCCAAGCCCATCACTGCATGTCTAATTCCTCCACCATATAAATTTCTCATACATACCCTGATGAAAAAAAGGACCCCATGCGTTTTCACAATTTAGGGAGCGTCGGATGTCAACACCGTGTAAATCAGAAAAACGAAACCATTATCTCTGCTTCATTATTTCATGATTTCAATTTGGACATACTGTAGGTGCATAATAAAAAAGAAAATGTTCCCGGGGTGACATCATCGCACACATGCACAGATGCAGAAACGGAGAGCGAGGAGCATATTCCCCATGCACGCATATCCATACAACTGGACGATACTTAACCCTTTACCCACATATCACTAATGTGTGATACTGGTCATTGAAAGCAATTGGGGTTCTGGAACAGCGACCGACAGTAGAATTTTGAAGCCAGAAAGCATTCCGAAAGGGATCAAAGGCTTAAAGAGAAGGGCAGCCAAACCATCTCACGGGAGCCCCCATAAGCACAGGCAGGTATGCCTTCATAATTCATAAAGACAGAGTGCCGAGTGTGACAGACATACAGTACGTGCGGCGGAACGAAACTGAGTTCACATTGCTTCATTCCCTCTGAGATGAAGCAATTTCTATGTCAGATGACCCACTTTACTGGACAGCGGCGTAGCCGAGAGACACTGGGGAAGGTGTATATTTGACTGCTATGCCAATACATTAACACCCAGGTAACCCAGAGGGAAGGCAGATACAAGAATGGATAGAAATGAACGCATGCTTGGCAGCCACATGCTGCCATTTCAGAATGAGAATATGTACAAGCTTATTTATTGAACAAAACATTTAATTTCACTGGTTTGTGTGAAATACCATTTTCAATATGGAAATCACCTCAACATGAACATTCAGGGCAAGAATAAAGAATAAAAGTAATTGAAAAAAGGCAAATTTGTTTAACCAATCAACAGAAACATTTCAGAATGAGCCTATGTGAAATGTGATTAATAGGAAATAGTACACAAATTTGAATTGGTGCACCTTTTGGAAATATTGAGATTCCGAAATTATGAAATCCTTGTTTGATGGTATCTAAAAATCAATCAAATATGCTGGTCCAAGCATCCATCAACAGCGCCAATATGGACATACTGTACCTTTAATGTATTGCATATGTGTAAAAGCTGAGACTTTATACTGAATAAACAAGGAGAACAAAATCTACAAAGTGGGCTTTCATCAATCCGCAGCATAGTGTAACATGAAAGCAAAAAACTTGAGGCAAAAAAAGGTGACAGTAGGTAAAATTGGAAGTACATTCAGGGGAAGACAAAGAAAAGTCTCAGGACTAAACCCATAGCTAGTCCTGTAAACACATATAGCATTCTATGAGTCTAGTTCTGGTACAGCATCACTGTCTACTCTCACTACAAGGAGCCATTCCTTTGATGCTTACTTTTGGATGGTAATGGCTCTGCAGTTATTGCACATGCTAGCTACAAAATTTTGGAAGATGAATATTGTTAACATTTTAATAGCACTACAAAGCTCGTTTACCATTTTATACTACCAGACGACCATGCCATGTTGGTAGAGATAGGGAACACAGTCATGAAAATTCTGACCAATCCAGAAACAGTTGGCTTGCACAGTTGGTGCCTTCTTCCAACTAGTGGTACACTTGGAAATATTGTTGTGTGAACGGAAACCAAACCAAGGGGTAAAAGGCAACATTGTAAAAAATTAGTTTCTGAAGCAGAGCTGGCGGCTGGCATCAACATGGCGCAGTGTTTTAGGGCCACAGCTATCCCTAGGCCACACAACTGGAGGCTTCTTGGAGCACACAGGTGCACAACAACAGTCCTGTTTGCGGCCACCTAATCCCCAGGGCTGGCTCTGTTTGAACAAAGCAAACAAACTACAGGTGTGAACATTTCTATCCTAAATAAATAAAACCTGTGGCTTACAGGGACACTTTGACAACACTGCTGTTTGTCTCGCAGGACACCAAAAAAAAAGAAAAAAGAAAAACTAGGTCCACATCAATAATCCCCAAAGAAAGAGCCTGTTGTTGATTTAACTGAATATGTAAAAAAAACAACAACAAACAGACAGCACAGGATGACAGAAGGGAATGAAAATGTAAATTATAAGAAAAGATTATTATTATTATTACAGTTATCAGCCTAACTGCAAAGCTACAGTTTCGCATCAATGCAAGCACGGTCACTTTGCATCACACACACACAAACACACACACAAAGATGAGAAAAATAATTTTATATCCTTGCATATTAAATATTTCAAACAAACCTTCTGGAGGAATCTATACCAACCAGAACCCCATGACACTTGAGCATAACATTAGTGTTGTGTTTATGCTGCAGCTTTTCTGAACACACACACACACACACACACACACACATACACAGAACCAATGCTAACGCAAATTAACTGAGGATATATTTCAAGGAGATGTGAGATGGCCCCCCCGTGCACACACACCCGACAAGCCCGATTCTTACATCCAGGAGAGGCAGGAAACTCGGAAAGAGGAAAAAGGGCACCGCTAGCCGAGCGGTCAATTACCCAACCCAGTCATAGCAGTCTGTAAACGCCAGTACTACCACATCAAGAAAAGATCACTTAGATGTGCTAAAGAACCTGGTTCAATACTGAACCCTGTTCAATGAGCCCTGTTCAATACTGCCACCTAAATACATAAAACATGGTAACATCATGCATTTGAGTCACAGAGCACATTATTGCCTGTGCTATGTTTCTTTAATCTGTTATTGTAAACGGCAGCACCACTTCCGAGGGCCTTTGATGGCGAACCCATACGGACAGGCGTGCAGGGTTACGGATGATTCTGCCGCCGTGGAAATGGCTCCATCATTCACTTTCACATGGGAGCGCGAGGCCATTCCCTCCATCCCGAGCGAAGGCTGGATCAGCAGAGTGGCTGATGGGAGGTTAAAGAGGGCGTTTAGATTCACCTCTCCGCCGTTTAGTCACAGCCAGCTCCGCACAATGGGATCTCTCAGTGTAATACAGACACACCGCACACATGTACATGTGCGCACACACACATGCTCACACACACACACACACACTCACGCACACACATGCTCACACACACACACACACATACTCATGCACACACATACAGACTCACACATACACACACACATACAGACTCACATACACACTGCACACATGTACATGTGCGCACACACACATGCTCACACACACACACACACTCACGCACACACATGCTCACACACACACACACACATACTCATGCACACACATACAGACTCACACATACACACACACATACAGACTCACACATACACACTGCACACATGTACATGTGCGCACACACACATGCTCACACACACACACGCACACACATGCTCACACACACACACACACACACTCACGCACACACATACAGACTCACACAAACACACCGCACACATGTACATGTGCGCACACACACATGGTCACACACACACTCGCGCACACACATGCTCACACACACACACACACACTCATGCACACACATACAGACTCACACAAACACACTGCACACATGTACATGTGCGCACACACACATGCTCACACACACACACACTCATGCACACACATACAGACTCACACACATGCATTCACTCCAAAACAAATACAAATAAGCATTCACACACACACTTACATGTGCATTCACTCGCAAACAAAACCAAATAATCATGCGCACACACACTCACGCACACACTGTAATCATTGCATTGGCCCTTACAGTATCCTCCATGTTCATCCTGCCTTCAGTGCGCACCTTTCAACTTTACAGAGGGACATATGACTTTTCCATGAGGAACTCCTCATTATTACCTTTTATGTATTTACTCAAAAGGTTCACACATTAAACACACTCATTTTAGGGGTCGCCCTGAGGGGAAATTTGTCCAGCAGCCCCCCTCCCCACCCCATCTGGGCATCAAAAGCCAGAGACTTAGGAGATGACCAGCTGCTGGAATCTAGAGGAATCCAGAGGATACTATAGGAATCCAGAGGAGAGGCCTCATTTCTCCACCGTGTGTGTGCTCAGATGTGTGACTTGGGAAAGTGCATACCTCTAAAAAAAATTAATTGGGTGTACTTTACTTTACCCTGGTGCATCTAACCGTCAGGTATGTGGGCTTTATACATTGTTGGCATTTGGCAGACGCTCTTATCCAGAGCAACGTACAGTTGATTAGACTAAGCAGGAGACAATCCTACCCTGGAGCAATGCAGGGTTAAGGGCCTTGCTCAAGGGCCCAACAGCTGTGCGGATCTTATTGTGGCTACACCGGGATTAGAACCACCCACCTTGCGTGTCCCAGTCATTTACCTTAACCACTACGCTACAGGCCGCCCCTTTATCAAACAAAGCCATGCTTATGTGTGGCACGTTCAAGTTTTAAACACTGAGGAAAGCATGTTGTAGCTGAAGAGTTTGCTCTAGTTCTCACGCATACTTTCTCATTTCGTAATATACATTTTTGCTTGGCATTGTCCAATTTCATTCATGTAAAGAACGCTCGGCGCCTGTTATTATCAGCTTTGGCCAGACGCAACCTGCGGCAGCCTTTATTGATTGAGTGCAACAACAATCCCATTTTCCTCATGCTCAAGCTTTACAAATACACCACCCCCGAAGCGTCACTTCAAGGGGACTAGCGGGGCTCTCAAGGCATGCTGGTAATTGACCTTTGACTCATCTTATTAATCAGCTCCCATCAGGGGCGGTCTTCCTCCATTCTGAAACGCGAAAGCTCGCATTTTGCCGATTGGCCAACTTTTCCGGTTCCCATGCGTTGGCGCTGGCTTTAAATGCGATTTTCACGGCTGAGGGTGGGCGGGGCCTCTCAGAGCTCTTGCAGGGTTGTGGGCTGAGCATGAGGGCATCATTCACCACAGGCAGTTGGAATTTCTGGGAACCGAATAAAGAGCTTACAGTCTAAGCTCTAAGAATGGCACCAATATCAGCGCTCCTAAAATGGCCCTGATGTCAGGAAGGGTCCCAGCTATTCTGTAGTGTTACAGCCGGGCTTTCAACCTGTTCTGATCCAGGGACCCCAGCCCAGACTCAAAGGTAAAAAGTGTTATGTTCAAAAAAAGGCTTAATAAAGATGGCTGACTGGGCTGAGGGGTGGGGGGGGAGAGAGATGGAGGTAGTGGATTGGCGGTGCGGGGTTGCAATCACAGACTGAGGGTAGGGAGGTAGCGATTGCAAACCCCCCACAGTACCTTGACGGATCCGCGGATGGAAACCCAGATGCTACACTAAGATGAATAAACGCCCTGTCTGGCTGCGTGGCGACTGCTGAAAGAAGGTCTTCTGGGGTAACGCTCCCAGGAAGTGCCTTCTAGGAAAGAAAAGCAGATTGGACTGATTACCCTGAATTGTTCACAGTGCATAAACACAATAAGGCATTTCTGGCTAAGGCTGAAAAGCTGTTTTGTCAAGAAAATGTACAAAGAAAAATAAAAAATTAAACCGCAGTCTCAAACTGTAAGGGTTTGTAAGGATACCATTAGGATTAAAGTCTGTCCTTAACACTGGCAGACATGCTATGTGGCAGTAGTTTTGTTGGTCATGGCAGCCAAGCTATGTGGCAGTAGCTTCCTTGGTCATGGCATTCATGCTATGTGGCAGTAGTTTTCTTGGTCATCTAAAATGCCAGTAAACTGAACATGAAAAAAAGGAAAAGATAAAAGAAATAAAGAAATAAAACACCATGCGTTGCTCCCTGGCCCAAAATGAAAACTCAGAAAAGCAAATTTCTCATTGGAGCATTGGAGAATTAGAAAAAGAATTGGAGAAAAATCAGGCTATATTAGCCTGTTTTTCCAGCTAACACTGGTTTGCATCTTGCTGTGTAGCCTCTGTATTATGTTTGTGAAGTCCTCTGAGGACCATCATCATTGACACATACCAGTGTATTTCAGATCCGTCGGACGGGTGTTTGGGTGTTTGTGTTTTTCTTCACCATGGTGAAAATTCTTCAGTCAACAATAGAGGCCTGCCTGGACCTACCTTTGCAATTACTGAGCTCACCAGGGCTCTATTTCATCTTGATGATGTTCCAAATTGTTCATTTTGGGAAGCATATTGTTTGACTTTTTCTCATTTCTCAGCCTCATAATGATAACTGTCATTGGCACAACACTGGTCCTCACACGGACAAACGCAAATAACAGGCAATATTGAAATTAAATTAAAGGTGACTGTCTGCACTTTAAACTCACTGTTTAATTTCACATCCAGTGTGGAGTACAGAGTCAAAAGAACATTAACTGTACCACTGTCAAAATTCTTATGGACTGGAAAGTTAGCTTTCATGAACCAAAGTTATTGGTGGAGTAAGAATGAGCTATCAACTGTTGTTGTGTTTTAGCCTATAGTTATCTATGTTGTCTCTCCCACAGCACAACACAATGATTGGTTCAAATCAGTGAGCCACTGAAAATATCCATCCATCCATCCATTATCTTAACCCGCTTATCCTGAACAGGGTCGCAGGATACATTGGGCGAAAGGCAGGAATAAACCCTGGACAGGTCGCCAGTCCATCGCAGGGCACACACACCATTCACTCACACACTCATACCTATGGGCAATTTAGACTCTCCAATCAGCCTAACCTGCATGTCTTTGGACTGTGGGAGGAAACCGGAGTACCCGGAGAAAACCCACGCAGACACGGGGAGAACATGCAAACTCCACACAGAGAGGCCCCGGCCGACGGGGATTCGAACCCAGGACCTCCTTGCTGTGAGGCGGCAGTGCTACCCACTGCGCCATCCGTGCCGCCCACTGAAAATATATATATATATATATATATCTCTTTTGACCTCATTACAAACAGCTGTTGCTTTATTGAATTCCACAACAGCACAAACTTGGAGGAGGTACAGAAGAACAGGAACCTTCAGGGAATGCACAGAAAAATGCTTTAAGAACTCCCTCAGGTCTGTGCCAGCCGCTGATCTCAGTAACAAGGTCGGATTCAAGGACGCCAGTGGAAAGAAGATCCAAGCAATGTGTTCAAGTGTCTAGGAAGGCATGCGGGAAGGTTACTTCGCTATCCCAAGTGTGAAAGAGCACTGTGGGAGCCTGAAGGGAGAAAATAGAGGAGCCATTTTGAGTTGCAAGGGCAGCAGTGCAACCTGACGAAAGTGAGACAAATGTAGCGGGGGAAGATGAAATTAAAGCAGAAAGGCATGCGCAGTGTGGCAGCGCACTGGAAGCCCAGAGAAGGTGTGGCAGCACACTGTAAGCCCAGAGAAGGTGTGGCAGCGCACTGGAAGCCCAGAGAAGGTGTGGCAGCGCAGTGTGGCAGCGCACTGTAAGCCCAGAGAAGTGTTTCTCATGCTGCTGTCCTCACAGGAAACTGTCTTTTCTGAGCCTGCTGGAGGACAAGCAGTGGAGCAGACTGCCGACTGTCAGCTGCAGCACTACCCCAGATAATACCTACACACACACACACACACACACACATGCGCGCACAAACACACACACACACACACACACACACACACAAACGCACGCGCACACACATGTGCGCACACACAAACACATACACACACACACGCACATACACACACACACACGCACACACATGCGCACACACATTCACACACACACGTGACTGTCTGCTGCAGCACTACCCCAGATAACATGACATGGGTTTCTCCAGTCTGAATCTGAGGCCCCAACATGAACACAGGCACACACACATGTGCGCGCACACATATGCACACCCACGCACACACACATGCATGTGCACACACACACACATTCACACACATGTGCACACGCATATACACCATATCGTCATCATATCTTATGATGGTCTTTCATACCTATAGTTGTGGGTATGGTTGTTTAGGTCTGCCCCAAGGGGGTAAACGCACAAGGGTTCGATTCAAACAGACTAAACGAGGCAGGTGCAAAAGTGCCCTTAAATCACTTCACACAGTGTTTGTGTGTGCATGCATGTGTGTCTGTGTGCACACACAAACGCTGTGTATGTTTTTTTGTGGTTTTTGTGAACCTACCTGGATGACTCTCAGCACCCACAAGGCCACCCGGGGGCTGATTAAACAGCCAGACTGAGAGACTCAGACCTGGAGTGCGGCCAGGATGCTCTGGAAAACCCCCTGCTCTTTTTTACGAGCGCCGTGGTGTCTGTCAACCACAACGAACGGGTTTAAGGTCTCATCGGACACGAAGCGTTGAGCGCACGCGGTCTTCACAGACAGAACGGGTAGCAGCAGCACCGCCCGAACCACCTCCACGCCTCAAACCTAAAAAGCGCTCGACGTTCACCCCCTCTTTCTCCCCCTGTCAGGAAAGCGGGGCCTCTGGTGAAAGCCTGCCCTGGGCGGCTCTGACATTTCAGGCGTGAGATGGATGAGCTATGAATTATAGATCGGAGGGAAGGCAGGGATTCATATAAACAACTTTGGCAGAATGCAGCTGATGGGCCACACTGGACCCAACAGTCCCTCACCACCAGCACATCTGATGGTCATTTCCCCCATTAAACCCTCCTGTACATCTGATGGTCATTTCCCCCATTAAACCCTCCTGTACACCTGATGGTCATTTCCCCCATTAAACCCTCCTGTACATCTGATGGTCATTTCCCCCATTAAACCCTCCTGTACATCTGCCGTCCATTACACTGGCCTGTCATTCAATCCTGACAGGGGTCAAAAACCACTGAACAACTTTCTATTAGGAGACAAAATAAAGCCCATGATGAAAGTGAAACAGGAAGGGGACACGAAAGCAAGCACAACGGTCACCGACTTTTCAGTTCTGCAGACAGTGTGGACAACTTGTTGTAACAGATTCTGACTGAACTGAGCTTTGATTTCATAAACAGATCTAAGACAACCATAATGAACACAGGTGGAAGCATATCTACATATCCCAAAATAAAATATTGTCCATTGAGAAAATGGAGGAGGCGTTCCTCAGCCAAGTGCTTTTTAACTGATTTATTTACTCTGTAAATAAGGGAACTGCACTAGACTACTATTTAAATGCTTTTTTTATGAGGAAACAATTAAAGATCCATTGACCATTCTTCAGATACTAAATGCACAATCTTGTGTCATTTTGTGGGATCAAAAATGTAGTTTTTCAAGCTGTACTGAACAAAAATGGAAACCAAATTCAGGCTTTATATTTTATTTTTATTTTTAGTGTCAACAGTTGTGTGAATTGTATTTACAACAACAAAAACAGGAAAGATGGAATACAGATGTGCAGACGTGATAGCTGAAATGAAAAACAAATGCATCAAAAACAGACTGTATCATAGCAGCACGACTGAGAGCACTTTTGCGTTTTGGCTCAAAATGGATTGCACTGCGTGACTTACGAAGGCCCCCGTGGTGAGACCACTGTTTGTAAATGCGCTGTTGGGCGCTAGGAGACCATGTGACGGTTCTAGTTAGCACGGCAGCAACGTGTGGGCACAACCGTCTCCTTGTGCAAACAGTTTACCGAAAGGTCAGCTTGCATTAGCGTTGGTCATAAAAGCGCAGCGTTGGGTGACCTGGCCGCGCACGGCACAGTGTTTAGGACAGACCGGCAGCTGCTCTGCGCGCAGAAGAGGCGGCGGTGTCACGACGTTCGCTTCCCCCTCGAGGAGGCTGTCACGCCACTTAGCATGTGCAGGTGCTGGCACCGTAACAGGCACGCTGATAAATGTATTCATTTTTTTGGCAAAACATAGTTAATTAAGCAGTAAAGGCCAGGTAACAGCGCTCCACCTTTTAACCTTTCAGACTTGTTTACCAATGACTCAGTGTTCACAACAGCCACCAGACATCACGTCCGATCAACACACAGAAAAACAGAAAAAAAAACCTCATACAAGACAACACAAAATCCCAAATGTTTAACATGGCAAACAAAACAGACAGCCAAAACAACCAGTGCTTATTTCCAAAAACAAGGCACAAACCTCTGCTCTGGATATCACTGTTTGCAGCCTCGCTAATCATCTACAAACACGTCCCGGATAATTTTCACATTCATTTCTATGGCTGATTCACAACCTTACAGTCTTACACTGCATAACTTTCTGCAGTTCCTGTCTTTCTGCAAAAGGTGACAAAATGGCTCCCATAAAAGATTTGACGGAAGTTCTGGGTTTGAACTGTTGTCTCATGACCAACGCAGGACTGCAAGGACCAAAATAAACCATGACCAAAATTCACACTTCTGTCATGCGTGCCAGAATCCCAAACCATCCAAACGCAGTCACATTTTCTTCCCCATGGCCAAAAGTGATGGCCACTAAAACCATTCCACCGCACAGCAACCCACATACGCCAGGGCCAATGCACAGCAAACCAAGCTGTCGGCACCCTTCAATTAAAGCCACCTGAGGAAAGCAAACAAACAACGTGCCCCGTGCCTGTCATGATTAGCCCATTGAGTCGTCCTGGAAGGATGAGCGGTGGCATCCAGGGGGCCCTCGGGCTGCGACACGCTAACAGGCGGGTGTGGACGTTCTCCTTACCTGAGCAGATCAGTTTCATCAACATGTGCTCCCTGCCGCAGTCCTTCCTATAGTAGCATTTCAGCCAGTTGACCAGGCAGTGGCCGAACTTCAGCTCCTCCTTCCCGCACAGCAGTGCCAGCTCATCTGCGAGGGGTGAGGGGCGGACAGAGGGATGAGGGTGACAGCCGGAGGGCGGGGCCGCCCGCAGACCAGCGACCCTTCCGCTTGGACAGGCGTTCATTGGCCGCCCCCAGCACGTCGCTCGATGTGGGGGCGCTGGGGTCGAGTGCGGGTCACCGCGGTCGTTTTTCACACGCGTGCGCACCAGACCGGGGGCCGCGGTCTGCCCGCAAGCACTGGCCGCGACAAAATGCTGAACATCATCACCTATTTCAATTTTGAGCGAGGGGAGCGTTCCCCTCGGCCATAGTTCCAATACAACTCATCCCTTAATATTGGCTGTGAGTGCTTCATCCCCAATGTTCCTTCAATTTACTCAGTGAACATATGCTCTGTGAAGACCGATAACTGTTATCTGATAACATTTATGCAGGCAAATGTTTTTTCTTATATATAGCCATATACACAGTATGCACACACAAGCAGATCTACCAATATTGAATTGCAAGTTTTTTTTAAGTTTTCATGTAGACACACACCTCAGATGATGTCTGTGCCACACATATTCCTGCGTTAACACTGCCATTCACTGTGCAGAACTGTTTTTGCTATTTTGGGCTATTCCAATTATAAAGGAGATACTGCTTTTATGCTACCGACTGTTATTTTCAAATGTAACGGCGCGTTAAACAGAAGCAGAAAACAGACGGATTACTCACAAGCTTCCGAGTCGTTCCTGCCAACTTCGATCGGGTTGGAGGTGCCGGGGACCAGGGGTGTGTGCAGAAGAAAAGCTGGAAAGGGACGTAGGAAAAGGATAAATTAATCACGTTTGTGCTCCCGACAGCCGTGCTCTGTTGTGGCGATTTTAGCTCGCCGTCTCCCGACGGCACTGTGAGGTTGGGGTTGCGTTTCTGCAAGCGCCCAATGAAGCGAGTGCACAGATTGGACGATGCTTTCCATTTGACCAAGGCGACAGCCTATCTTGCTTTATTGCCGAGAGAATGTGGACTGTAATGTTCCTGACAGTAAAAGGGCGATGCGAGGCTTTCGATCACAGTAGGCAGCCATGTGCACTGCATGTGTCCAGTCCACAGAGTGAAACAGTGGACAGGACAGGACATCCAGAAAACTATCCATATTCAACCCGAGTGATGCAACAACGACCACCTGTGTACTGTGAACGTCGTGGAGGGTTAGGTGTGTGTGTGTGTGTGTGTGTGTGTGTGTGTGTGTTTGTGTTTTACTTCGGCATGGAGGTAAAATAAATAAATACCTACATAAATGAATAATAATAATAATAATAATAATAATAATAATTTCATTTTCAGTGTCATTTTGGGAAGGAAAGCATATGAATAATATTTGCAATTATTTAGCAAATAAGAAGTGACCTGTATATAGTGGAAGCTGTGGGAAACGTAATTCATGTACAGGCCTAATATTGCGTGGCCTGTGTGGCCTATGTGTCAGGCATGCACTGTGAAGGGTTATAACCGATCGAATGGATTCATATTGTAAAATTGTATCGCTTGTAATTCACTTCACGTTGAAGGGTTCCCCCCGTGGGAACAGTACATTCCCTGTTCTGCGACAGTGAAATCGATCCACTTCGGGGCACTTTATAATTCTGACGTTTCTTGCCTGTTGCAATTAAATTCACTTAAATCTGCGCACCACTCCAAACCGGTCGCGCTACTCCTATACGTGACGCACAAGAACAAACCTGCACACATGAATACAGCGTGGGTTTGGAGAGCAATGTCGTTCTTTTGAAGCACCTACTGTAAGAACTTAAGAGTCCCGTTTCCTTATACTGTAAACTGGTACGGTACAGTTCCGTGCGCATGCTGCCACTGTCCCGAGCGATCTCAAAATCATAAACGAGCCGTGAGCTAGACATTTTAGGCAGCGGTTTCGTGATTTCAATACCAACATACACACTAAGTCGTGTTTGTAACTAAATAAAGTAACCACTGGAATTAATAGGTAACGTTGCACTACGTCATTGACTAGTAGCCTACATACAGTATCGTTAAAGCTTGCACGTGCATGTGTACGGCCAGGAAAGCCCGAATAGCCAGCCTACTCAACATGTGGACCCACTTAGCCTGCACCATCACAATCTAGAAGACGAAACGCTTTAAGAAGGTTAACTAAATGAGGATGATTTTGGTATGAATTCATCTCTGGTTTCAAATACTGGCTGAGCAACAAGACTAACACTTTAACTCTGGCCATTGGCTATACGAGCTACAGTGCAAGCATAGCCTACATAGTATGTACAAATGACCATATATGCAGCCATTCACAAAAAAACTGAGAAATGGTACGTACCCCTCAGGAGGCGTAATGTTATCCCCATGCGAGTCAGGTGTGCTCTTGTCCTTCAGATTTCATCGACAGACTAACTGATGTAGATGCTAAATCATTTTCGTACAAATCATGCTACATTTCACCCAGATGCATTCCGTATTCACGGAGGTTATTCGTTGTACAGACAAGGCATACGAAATAGAAGACCTAAATTGATGCTGCTGCGTTCTGCTGCAGTAGCCCTCGTACACCTTTCGTGAAGCCAGCTCGATTCTCAAGAACCAGTGCCTTAGGACAGCGAGCTAATGCAGTTCTTTCACGGCAAATAGGCGAGATAAACTCTCCCCCGAACGAAGTCTTTTCCACGTACTTTTGATTCGTTCGGACGACATTCAACGACGTTTAAGTTCTTTCCTTTCTAAATATCCCAGTTCCATATTCTGGTCCATAGTGTTCCCCCGCGTGTAATCGCGTCAGTGAAATCCCTTGTCCGTAGATCGCAGAGCTTCTCTGTCCTCCTCGTTGGGAGATCACAGTCTTTCATTCAGCTGACAGGCAAGCTGTCATGTGCTAGGTCCCGCCGTTTGTTTACACTAGCCAAGTAATGACACAACGGTACAACGCTTACTGAGGAAAAACGAGCACACCTTGAGGAACGGATTTTCTCCACCGTCTTTCATTCCCCTGCTATATTTTCTGTATCGAAACAAACGGAATAGCCTATAATAATTCGCTCGAAGACAGCTTGCTTGATATATGTTATGTGGTGCATTAAACTATTCGGCGATAAGGCCATTTTCTGTGATTTAAGGTATATTAGCGCATCATGGCAATAGTGTGCTGTTTGCAAATGATGTGGGGAGCGCGTAGAATGGAGCTCCGTTTCACATTTTGTCAACAGGAGACAAAATCACAACAAAATGACAACGAGTACAAGTCTTGCAGTTAACATATTTAGAGATTAAAAGCTGTTTAACAAACCCACAAAACTGTTGGTTCTTACTTGGACGTAATTTGTTGGTGAAGGTTTGGTTGATGTGTCTATCCTAACATTTGGAACAAGATAAATACGGAAAATGGCATTAGTTATAGCTCTATGCAATGGCAATAGTGAATTATGTAATGACTGAATAATTGAACAGATAATTAAGAATACATTTGTTAAATAATTTGCTATTGCATTTGATGCAATTCCCTGTCATTATTTGACACAGTGGCCTACCTCTTGGTATAGGCCTACTTCAGAGATATTATGAAATGTTATTCGCATCACAGAGAAGACATGTAATTATTGTAACAGAAATTAGTACGGAAGTGAAATGCAATGAAGTTGACCAAGAAAAGTAGGCCCATTTTAATTAATTGACTAATTTGTCTTTATTACTAATTTGTCTGAATTGACTTATTTTGTATCATATAAGCTTATACAAGTTTATGTTAATTGTAAGGTTGATGCCCCGACAGTGTTAAAAAGCTTGCAAAATTACTTTTTTGTCTGAAACTATTTTTTGATTGTATATAATTACAAATAAATAGTAGAAACACTGAAAAACAACAACAATAATAATAATAATAATAATAATAATAATAATAATAATAATAATAATAACGTTTATGTGCCATTTTTGTCACCACGAATCAAATATGAAGGTCGTGGCGCCTCCTGCTGGTCATGTGACGTAATTGTATAAGTATCTGCCAATAACGTATTACGATTTGTTTCTCCCTTTCAATGTAGTCCTTTTCATTAAGCTACCTTTTCATTTGGTTTCTTTCTAGATTTAAAAAACTTCATAAAATCGCATTTGAAACACAAATAATATACAAACAGTGTTAAAACGTGTCTTTCTGAGAGGTGTATGTAAGTGATTCTACCTGCAAAGTAATCCCAATGTTCTAAATGATTCTGCTTTGTATCATTATCGGTAATATCGGAGGCACTGTGGTATTCTTAAAATCATGAATACATTTGATTAAGATAATTATCATCAAGAGGTAAGTCCTCTCTTGATCATTGATTGGCACCTCTGAATTTGTCAGTACTATAAGATCTGTGCATAAGATTACACAGTACGTAAAATAACACATAACCATACATTTATGTTTGAAAAACATTAAAATCAGCGATATGGTGATGATGATTATTATTATTATTATTATTATTATTATTATTATTATTATTAGTAGTAGTAGTAGTAGTAGCAGTAGTAGTAGTAGTAGTTGTAGTAGTAGTAGCAGTAGCAGTAGCAGTAGTAGCATCTCAGCTAAACATTCCCTGTAGAAATGACTTTGATAAGACCCACAAACACACACGAACACACCGTCCCCTTGAGAACTGTAGGTGACAGGTGCTTTGTGAAACTTGTCACAGTGTCCACCCAAGGAAGAGCTTTAATTAACGCTGGTAAATTCAGTGCAGAGAGATAAGATCAATGGCAGGTCACTGTAATGACCCTGTCTGTTTGTAAGTGGAAATTCACCTTACTAGCAGAGCTAGTTGTATTGTGATCATTGGCAGACACGACAAGGAACCTCTGCCATGAATTCTGCTCGACATGCTGTCAAAAATATAATCAGAACCTGTGATCTTGAAGCTGGAAATAAATTTTAAACATACAATAGGTAAGATTTTTGTATTAAAACATTGTTACAAGACCATCCCTTCCTATCATTGAAAAAGGCTCACTGACATGTTGACTCACCCTCTGCCTGTGTTTATAGTCCTTAAATTCGGGTTTCAAAATAAGCAGTTGATGGGCCAGCACTCTGTACCAAAACATTGTGTAGCTGTAATAATTCAAGCTTGTTGGTTGAAAATTGTTTTTGATTGCCACAGCCGATGGTGTTTCAACGTCAGCGAGTTCACAGAGAAGGGGCGGGATAAACAGTGTTGTGGTTTGAGCGTGTTTGTTGCTGCAATTCCTCTCTTGACCGTTAGTAGCCTGAAATTACCCATTGTACCTTTCAGGTGTGTGTGTGTTTGTGTGTCTGCATCTGTGTGTGTCCATGGGTCATTGTGCATGTGTGTGTGTGTCCATGATCATGTTTTTACTGTAATGTAGAAGGCCATGACATATGACGTGAGTCTTTCACTTGGAAGCTGCTGTCTGCATACATGTTCACGTGGCATTCGCCTCGCCTGTGCTGTAGGTTCCGGCATTCCTGGCTCAAGGGACAGCTCTTTCACTTTCAGCGTTTAATTCCTTTCTCAGTTCACCTATGTTCTATTCTGTTCACAAAAACCATGCTGCAGTAGTGCAACACCTCAGGTTTTGTAGTATATTTCCCTTTAAGATGTAAGGTCACGAATATGTGATTATTTGCTGAACATTAATAATGCTGATGTATTAACCGGCGCTGGTATTTGCAGGCTATAGAGTTCTAGAACACTGACTGAGAATTTTGCAAAAGCATTCAAAAAATTCCAAAAAAACGACTCTTCTAAGGGTTAAGGCCACTGTCATTTGCTGCCTCATCTAATGACCTGGTTCAAGGAGACTGACGTGATGTGTGTTAATGTCTGACGGCTTTAGACAGCTGGAGTGTTATAAATATGTTAGAAAAACACGGACTGTGAATGTGCTTCGGGGGGACAACAGCAGCGTCCCGACTCAGATTCAAACCCAGGACCATCTGGGCAAGAGTCTCCAGCCAGGGAGGACACTGCAGTCAGTGATGGCATAACAAAATTATGAGGTCTTGTGAGCAGAACAGGCCGGAATAACCTCCTTTCAATAAGCGCACGGAAGTCTGTGCAGTCATAATGTGATGTGATGACGCTATGTTATTGACTTTTACATTAACCTGTGGTTATGAGCTGTGAAAAATAACTCAGCCTGGACTATAAAAAAACTCACTCTCTCGACACAGAACAAGCAAACCTGTCTATGTCATGTGTCTCAAACAGCGATACACTCTGCAGATTCGTGGTGCACAATGAAACTGCAGTATGGACAAGACGGATTAACAACATACAGGCAGGGGGTGCGGTGGTACGATGACCCAACAAAACAGGAACGCAAAGGTGACCCAGGGCTCTGGCAGCGCCTGCATGCACGCGGTCCATAGGCCAGAACGGGACGGGGCAGGTTCGGATCGGCCCAGCCGAAAGGGGAAGAGGACCCGAGGAGGACGGAGAGGAAGACGATGGAGGAGTGACAGCGAGATGAAGGGGGGGCCTCATCTGACACAGCACACACACACACACACCCACACGCACACAGCACACACACACACGCACACGCACACGCGCACGCACAAGCACACGCACACACACACACACACACACACACACACACACACACACACACACACGCACAGAGCAAAGACTCACCTGACACAGCACACACACACAGAGCAAAGCCTCACCTGACACAGCACACACGCACACAGAGCAAAGCCTCACCTGACACAGCACACACACACAGAGCAAAGCCTCACCTGACACAGCACACACGCACACACACACACGCACAGAGCAAAGCCTTACCTGACACAGCCACACACACACAGAGCAAAGCCTCACCTGACACAGCACACACGCACACACACACACGCACAGAGCAAAGCCTTACCTGACACAGCACACACGCACACACACACACGCACAGAGCAAAGCCTCACCTGACGCAGCCACACACACACAGAGCAAAGCATCACCTGACACAGCACAGACACACAGAGCAAAGCCTCACCTGAAACAGCACACACACACACACACACACGCACAGAGCAAAGCCTCACCTGACACAGCACAGACACACAGAGCAAAGCATCACCTGACACAGCACAGACACACAGAGCAAAGCCTCACCTGACACAGCACAGACACACAGAGCAAAGCCTCACCGGACACAGCACAGACACACAGAGCAAAGCCTCACCTGACACAGCACAGACACACAGAGCAAAGCCTCACCGGACACAGCACAGACACACAGAGCAAAGCCTCACCTGACACAGCACAGACACACAGAGCAAAGCATCACCTGACACAGCACAGACACACAGAGCAAAGCCTCACCTGACACAGCACAGACACACAGAGCAAAGCATCACCTGACACAGCACAGACACACAGAGCAAAGCCTCACCGGACACAGCACACACGCGCACAGAGCAAAGCCTCACCGGACACAGCACACACGCACAGAGCAAAGCAAACAAGACAGCCACCCGTGTTTCCCGTAGCAGGCTGCCGTGGTGATATTAACATCATGCAGTGAGACTGCACAATGGTGACAGGAGCATGAGATGACCAAGCACGGCAATGCGCTCCTTTTGTGGAGAAAAACTCTCATTTTGGAAGCATGTGTGTGTGTGTTTGTGTGCATATATATGCAAAGGAGATGCCATGACAGAAAGTTTTGTATGTATGAATATTAGATGAAAGGCAGTTAAAGGTGTATGTGACAGTGAATGTGAGTTTGGGCTCGAAAGTGTTTGTGTTAATTTATTTTCAATGTATATATGTGTGTGTGTGTGTGTGTGTGTGTGTGTGTGTGCTTTCTTGTGTGTGTGTGTGTGTGTGTGTGTGGGTGTTGGAGGAGAGAGGAGCATGACCACTATCATATGGCCCTTTAGTTTCAACTCTGTGCATGGGTCATTGGATTACTCTGGAAAGGAGAGAAACATAAAATCTTTTTCTTTCAAAGTCACTCAGATTCCTTATATAGAAAATGTGACAAATTATATTCCGCATTGGAGTGGATTTTGTGTGGGCATGCACCTGTGTGTGTCTGCTTGTATGTGTGTGTGTGTGCGTGTGTGTGTGTGTGTGTGTGTGTGTGTGTGAGTGAGTGTGTGTGTGTCCACATGCATGAATTTCTTCATGCGTGCATGCATGTTTTCTTTAGGTAATATGCCTTCTGGCACATTAATTGTAATCAAAGGTGAGAAGAAGCCCTCTCATCTCTCCCAAGATGAAAACCTCAAATCAAAACCTCACAAAGCACGGCCATATATGGAGAGACAACAGAGACAAGCATCTCTCCCATCGCCTTTATTCAAAAACATATACCTGTGCCGGCAAACAAGTGTCTCCAAGGGTCTGCGCATCAAGGTACATAACTTTTAGGAACAAGTACCCAAGTTCCTCTAGTATGTTGGTCATGTTTGTATGTGTCATTTGTGAAAGCAAATGTAAGTAATTGAGGGACTGAGAGAGGGGTGGTAAGGTGGTGAGGGAGTGGGAGAGAGGGGGGGCTGCGCGGGCTGGGAGACCTTCACTTGTCATTTGCTCTTGTCGCCACCTCTTTGGAGAGATTAAATCAAATCAATCCTGTCAAATGGCCGTTTGCTGGCTGCTAATAATTGACAAGAACAAAAGGGGATTTTCGGTTGGCAGCACACACACGCACACACACACACACACACACACACAGACACCACATCATGTTTGTTACACAGCAGAATTGTTACTTTGTGTAAACGAGAGTGTACAGTCTGTCTGTCCTCTGATTTTATGTCACTGTATTCAGACAGGTGGAAGCAGAGTGCGTCACAGGGGGTCACAGTATAGAAAGTGCCATGGTGGTGAATCTAACCCCTGATATCTATAGGAGATTCATATATGGGTTCAGTGGGATTGGGGGGCTCATATATGATCTGAGTGGGATTGAGGAATTTGTACTAGTACCATATATGGAATAGTACATTACATGTTATTTAGCTAACAGACTGTGACACATGGCCATCCAGATGGTTTACTGTTAAATCAATCATAGTGGAGTAAATTCTGGTCTGATACATTTGGCTATATATATATATATTTTTTTTAAATTCCTTATAACATATAAATCTGATGATGATGATATTATTATTATTATTATTATTATTATTATTATTAATATTATTATTATTATTATTATTATTTATTTTATTTTATTTTATTATTATTCCTTGAATTAAACACTCGAAGCGCTTTACAGTCATGAAGGGGAAACTTGCCTCAAACACACCACTGTGTAGTTCACACCTGGTGACATACGACAGACATTTTGCAGAAGCTTTTCTTCTTAGCCATGTTTTAATGCAATTTAACATTTATATAGGTCGTCAAAAGATAATAAGCAGCAAGCATATTGCTAAAAGTAGAGGAAAAACAGCAAATCCAGCGGATGAGAACGGCTGCTTGCGAAGTGAAACCTTCGTATTTCCACCCCGGTTCTTCAATTAAAAACAGTCGTCGATTTGGACATTGTGTAAGTGTTCACACCACGAGGTGGCGTAGTTTGTTGATGAGGCATCTTGACAGTCAAACTGAAATAGCAGCAGTAAAGCCGCGTCTAAGCGAGTCCCTCTGCGGTCTGCTTGTGGTGGCGGGCGACGCCACTGGAGCTCGCAACGGCGCGAGGTGTTAACTCAATCCACACGCCGCGCCTGTGCCATGGAGATTAGCGCTGCCACACGGCGCGCGCGGAACGTGTCGAAGAAACGAGAAGCGTTCGGTGCTGTATAGCCTCCTACTTATTATATTCACAATCCCATTAACAGAACCGCAAACATAACCTAAACAGCTGTACGTTTGTGTGGCAATCACAGGCACAAAGAGAATTTGCCCCATATTAGCTGGCGACAGTCTGTGCAGTGTCTATGAATCGGCTGCGAGTAATTGGCAACAGTGGCTTAACTGCTTGCAGCTTGATTGTCTCGAAATACCCAGTCCAGTTGCAACATTCTATTTTGGTGTAATTTACTGTAAATTATTATATAATGTATTTGTAAAATATTTGTTGTTCTCAGTTAAAAAAACAAATTGACTGAATATTGCACTGTGAAATGCTACAGTAAATGCAGTACTAGGGCATATGCCAAGCTACTTGTATGTGGCCTGCAGTTTAGAACAGATATGAGGTAAATCTATCATTTCTATTGTATTATCATTCATATATGTGTGCATCAGCATTTCAGGCCAAAATGTAACATAATAAAACATATTCTCCCCTGCCTCCTGCTGGCTTTGTGTACAGAACTGGACTAACTGAACTAACATACTTGAACTATTTTGGCAGATCAGTCTGGAAAAAGGATGTTTTCTTTTAACACTGTTTATTTTTTATTCTGGATGTCACTGTTTATGCCGGGATAATTGTTTCTAAGCAGTTTATATTGCAGTTTACATTGTTGGACGTCTGCCTCACCTATTTCCAAATACACGTTCAATGTTATTTATTATTATTTTACAGGATTACTATTCCTTCAAAAATGCATTGTATTTTCTAAAGACTGTTCCATGTAATAAGTATTGTTTTTAATAACTGTATAACAACATGGCTATGGCAACAAGTTATATAAACATGGCTGCAAAAATAAATAACCACAATAAAGAAGACAAACTTAAAGCTGTCATTACTAAAAAAAAAAAAAAGTTAATTGATTACTATCACTAAAATCAGGACTGCCAAGCCCCTTTCTTAGAGATCTACCCTCCTGTAGGTTTTCAACCCAACCCTAACAAAGCACACCTCATTCAACATCTAAAGATCTTATTTAGCTGTTCATTCATTGAATCAGGTGCACCAGATTAGGGATGAAATGAAAAAGAAGGAAAAGAAGATAGTACTCCAGGAAAAGGCAGCTCTGGTTATCATGATAGAAATTATACCAAATTTTGTGCTGTTAGGCTGGGATAAAAAAGCATGAGCGTTAAGCCAGGAAATGTTTGCATCTCAGCCAAACAATTTAGTTAGTTTGTTATTACAGATTATTAGTCAGATTACAAATTCTACATACCAAAACATGTTTTCGCCTGAAGTCAAGTAAAAATAATTCATTTTCAATGATGAATTTATCAAACAAGCATACAAAAGTACCATACTGAAACATATCAGGGAATCATATCACATCAAAGAGAACACATTGTAAAAGCATTGTAAAATAATTTACTTTCATAGCCAATGTTAGCAAGTTAAAAAGCCATTAGATTAATGAGGTAACACAGCCAATAGAATTCCATTATGACTGCAATGGATACCTATGATAATTCACACATTTTGTTTTCACCACAAGGCACACATTTAAAAACATGTCGTTTTACACAAATAAACAAATAAAATGCTGAAAACTAAAGAAGACATACTTCCTAGATCACATTAGGGATTTCCAAGTGGCACCCAGGGACCAGCTTCTGAGAGTTGCTGTCTGCATCACAGACCCGAATTAGCATCTCTCAGCGCAGGAAGTCATATTGGCTCCTCGGGGGGAGCAGTTAAGGACACGCAGAGGCCGAGTTCCCCCCGAAAGCTGCATGAAGATAACGTGGGGAAAGCCATATGAGCTCCTGCTGCTTTCTCCTTTACCCTGTCCGTCTGGGACAGGGACCCAAATGCACCACCTGCTCACCGAATGAGACACGAGTCATACGCTGCCTCGACGCAGGGCGTGAAGCGATGCTCATGGGACCCAGTGCCTCAGAACGGGAGTTGTGGGTTCTGAGAGGCGTGCGGGTCAGCTGGGAGCGGCTGTTTACTCAGACCGGACCGGCGGACATGACATCATTCCCTCAGTAACTGCCCTCGTTATCTCCATTTTTCAGTGCCCTGGGGTGCCAACTGCAGTCAGCGAGACCTTTTTCCTCATTCTCAAGCTTTCGGCCTTGTAAAAGGGCGTTGATGAGCAGTTAGAGTGTCATGCTCTCAGGTGAAATACCCTGCTCAGGTTCAGCACCAGTACTCAAGCCAGAGACCACTGAGCTACAACTTCAGCACAACAAGTGAGTCGCAACAAGGGAGTGCTGAGATATCAACAAGGACCAGGCTTCTACAATGATCATAGACTTACCTTGCTGTAGCTACAAATTGCATTTTCCATCAGACTCCAGTAAAGATGTTTCTGACAGGCTATACCAAAAAACAAAACAAAACAAAACAAAAAACCAGCAAGAACACTGGTTTGATTACAGAAGTACAATTTCTGTGGATAGCAGGTCACACGCGTGGAAAATTCTACGAAATTAAGAAACTATACAGGTGTGATACAGGTATGGTTGGAGTCTAACTCCGTGAATGGAGTCCACTGAAATATTTTGCAGTATGAAATCAAGTTCAAGTCAGTGCCAGTCCCAGCCTTAAAGGGCCCTTGAATAAGATTTTTGGGCTCAACTAAACAGAATGAATAATAAATACACTGTATTGTCAAATACTTAGGGGGCTCCTGATGGTCTTGAGCCCTTGAGAACGTGCTTATTGTCAGTTATTGCATCAGACAGGCTCTGTTTCAAGTTCATTCACAAGTGAAGTGCCCAAAAGGACACTAAACCGTTTGACGTGATGCCAAGTGGATGTGATTTTTTTGTCATGATGAGCTTTGTTTTGCTGTTCATTATCATACTATTGAAGTAGTACACAAAAAAAAGAAACAGTATGTCACTTATAACCAAACCAAAAGGCAAATAAGGTTATGAACACAAAAACTGTCAAAGACAGAAATATGTGGAACAGAAGTAAAATGATCTGCTAGATATTTTTCAGATTAATTGTTTTTTTCTGACAAATAAAGCGATGATCTGGGCCATATACATAGTATTGCTGATGGTAGTAAGAACTATAGGCTATGAGAACTGGGAACGTTTGAAAAGACAGCACTTTAGTTTCACAGCAGTAACTAAAACTGCTCGTGTTGAGATTCTAGTTTGAATGGCACCACACAGCAGAAGAATCAGGACATTATTGATGCCAGCTCTTTACTCATTAATCGGGGGCGACATGGCTCAGGCAGTAAGAGCAGTTGTCTGGCAGTCGGAGGGTTGCCGGTTCGATCCTCCGGCCGGGCTGTGTCGAAGTGTCCCTGAGCAAGACACCTAACCCCCAAGTGCTCCTGGCGAGCTGGCTGGCGCCTTGCATGGCAGCCAATCGCCGTCGGTGTGTGAGTGTGTGTGAGTGTGTGTGAGTGTGTGTGAATGGGTGAATGAGAAGCATCAATTGTACCGCGCTTTGGATAAAGGGGCTATATAAATGCCAACCATTTACCATTTATTTTATTTCTGGGCGGCCTGTAGCGTAGTGTTTAAGGTAAATGACTGGGACACCCAAGGTCAGTGGTTCTAATCCCGGTGTAGCCACAATGAGATCCGCACAGCAAGGCCCTTAACCCTGCATTGCTCCAGGGGAGAATTGTCTCCAGCTTAGTCTAATCAACTGTACGTCAACTGTAATGTAATTACTACATTTCAAATACGATTTAGATACTCAATGTTTTGAGAACATTTTGTGAATTGCAAGCACAGCAAACGAAAACATTTTAACCTAAAATCAAAATCTTTGACACTAATGAAGAATTTTGATTCCTGAACATTTTCAATAATTTCAGGTGTGTTGTTACGTTATTTTGTGTCAGATTAAGATTTCCAGTGTTTAGTTAGGGACACCACATGATAGCATTAGGAATTATTTGTCAATGACTGCAATAAATACTCATAAAGTTTTGTATTCCCATTAAGTGTAAAGTTGACTTTATTATAATCATATAAAACTGTCAATTTTAAAAAACATTTTGTTACACAATAAAAACACTAGGAAAAAAGGTCTTGTCTTGTGAAAATCCTCACAGATGAAGGCACATTTTGATCACCCTTAAGAAATACTTCAGATTCATTCAGATTGTATCCAAGTGTCTCTTCACACTGCCCAATACTGACATCTACTGGAATATATACACATACACAGGCACACATACCTTCCACATATTACAAAATGTTTTTCCCCTAACAAGTCACTTCATACAGCAGACACAATTCAAAATTTTCAAGTATTTGCCACTTGAATACACACAAAAAGGAATGTTACCGTTGAGAAGCAGGCACGTTTTCTATGTACAGAGTGTGGACCAATGGTGTAAAGTGATATTTGCAGTACTCACACATCACAGTGGCCATTACAGCATTTCAGTACAAATACACATAACAGTCAACAACAGAGTTAAGATCATCTCAATATTCAACGGGGAATGTAGTATGGGTGATTGCGTCATAAGAAATTGGCTGTTTGGAATGGTCACCCTCCAGATTATCAATATTTCCGAGCACCATCAGCTTTTGGGTAACTGTGTCATTTTCAACATAGTGCCATCATTAGGACACAGTCTTGGAATGTAATAGCACTGGTATGTCCCCAATAAGTGATTAGATGAACCATACACTATATTAGGAGAACAATACATTTTGTTGGCATCAGGACAGTATTGTGAGCACACCACCAATCACCTGTCCCATTGTGCTGTCGCAATTTAAGACTAAAAAGCATTTCTGGTGATAATGACACATTTAGAAGTATGTGGAAAAGTAGTAAGATAAAGCCATGCCACCAAACAAATATTTTACAAGTCGAGGAGTATATCAAACACACATACAGACAGAGGCACATATTGCAGATTGTCCTAAAATATACCGTTGGTAAAGGCCTTGCAATGTTACATTTCACTCCACAATGCTCTTTCTACACAGTACGTTTCATCCCCCGCCAGGAAAACAGGAAAAGACCCACAATGTGGTGCGTAGTTTAAAAGATAACAGGCCAGGACGAAGGTTTCCTTAAACACAGATGTACAGGAAGTTGGTTCCAGAGCTTTGTTTGGATATTTGGGAAGGGGGCTAGAGGATGGGAGTCTAGGTCTTGGTCTACAGTATATGGTCTGAGAAGGAATTCTTTAAAATAGCTTCCACATATTGTATGAACTGTTTATAAGGCTTGTCTCCAAGCGGGCAAACCATTGGTAAAGGGAAAACTACACACACAATTCATAAAAGTGAAATGTGAATTTATGTTTGTTCAGCTTTGATTAATTTAGAACTTGGAAAGAGAGAGAGGGAGATGGAGAGAGAGAGAGAGAGAGAGAGAGAGAGAGAGAGAGTAAAGGCTAGAGGGAGGGAAGGAGGGACACATTATGAACAAAAGGCAAAGACGGGCACATACTGGAAGAACAGAGGTGAAGAGGTTCATTTCACTGCAGCCGCTGTACAGAATAACATATGATGGGAGAGAAGGAGCTTGTGAGTGAGTGGAGAGTGTTCAGGCTCAGAGCATAAACACTGCAGAATAACTCCCTTTATCCACATCGGAGGGCATAGAACCAAAGGCTCCTGCCAGAGAATCACTCCTCATTCTCTGCACCCACTCATTCAGGCATACATTTGGCGCAAAACTACAGCTTTGTAAATTAACCGGAATTAACTGCGTGCCTGTATTACTGCAATCATTTTCACTGGAAACATTTCAAATTTGTAAAGTATAAAGCATAGATATGTGTTATTGTGTCCCTGATAGAATAGAAAAGTGAACTTAATAATAATGTACATCAGTAGTGGGGTGTGTGTGTGTGTGTGTGTGTGTGGGGGGGGTGGGGGGTGGGGGGGTGGGGGTGGTGTCTTCAATCAAACCAAATCAAAGCCTTTGAGGACAACAGTTCTGTTCACTGATTTAAAAAAAGGAGTCTATAGCTCATTTCATGATCAAATATGATAATTTTATATTTCAAGCTGTTAGTAAAAGTTGTAGACTTTTGCAAATGCAAAATGGGGATACTTATTCCCCTGAGTCAAAATAAAACAATTATTATTTTTTACTCCAATTGTGGTCTGTGTTGGAGTCAAATTTAAGAATGATCATTTTGCTGTTTTTGCATGTTGGGTTCCAGTTGGAATATAACACTAGTGCAGTTCGTTTTATGACATTCCTTTTATCTACAGCCTTAACAATATGTGATGATTCATTCAAATAAAATTGCTCTTCTGAAAGGTTAAAGTTATTCAGAACACAGTTCAGTCGCATATGGACTTCTCTGCTACTTGGTGTTTCCTGAGTTGGCTGTCGTGGTTTGTTATGATGGTCCATAGGGACAGAGGATTTATCCTCCCAAGTTATGTGTTGATGAGTCCTGTCAAATAAAATTTGGATTGACTCTAAGTCTTTCAATACCATGCTGCCACTGTTTCCTGCCAAGATCCCTTGCCTATTGTGTAACCTTCCTGCTGAACTGAAGAACTGATTTTGGTCATCAAACATACAATTCTGAATACAAAGTCACTCCTAAACAATGACAATTAACAATGAGTGGGTCCTATAGTTTTTTCATAAAATCATCTCCGTGTCAATGCAGTCCTTCAAAGGCAACAACAAAACACACCTTTTTGCTTTCACTTCACAGTAGTTTTGAGAAACCATAAATACAAAATACATGATGAAACCTTATTCTCAGGAGTAAAAAAAACAAACAAAATCCATCCATTACTTGTGTATGAAAGAAGGTCATAAAAAGAGGAGTCATCTTTTAGAAGATGAGTTGCTTATGATCCTGCCTGTGGTCTTCACAGACAGCATGTGCACTTAGAAAAGTGTGAAATAACAAACAGCCATCGACTGAATCATGGCAAACACATCTACACCGCAATTATGACAAAATGCCAAAGGGAATATGATTTCAAAACATCTCAGGAACAATTCAGACTCTTTCTTTTCTTTTGGAATGACAGCCACGGCTGATAGGAATGTTGAACATATGGTAGCTACTCCCTTGACGGAATAATTTTTTTGGTGGAAGCCTCTTCGTGGCCTTGCCCCAGAAGAACGAGGCAGATCAGTGAGCGGAAGGGGCGGGGGCTCCGCCGCGCTCTGCCGCACATGCTCAGTACGGGTAGCCGTCGTCCGCCCCGTCCACACCGTACAGCTCGGCCAGGGTCCTGAAGCGCGGGCCCCAGTCGTTGATGAAGTCGTAGTCGAGGCTGGAGTCGTCGGAGGACGTGACCAGCGAGCTGAGGCTGCTGGCCAGCGACTCGGCGCCCTCGTACCCGTAGATGTGCAGGGTGTCGTAGGGGACGCCGTCCCTGTCGTGGTCGGCCTCGTCCTTCCTCACCTCGATCATCACCGCCATGTCGGCGCGGCCCGCCATGTCGGGCGCGGGGCCGAGCGGGGGCTTCTTCACCACGGCGTAGAGGCCCGGCGTCTGCAGGGGCCCGCCCTCGTTCCGCGCGGACGTCAGGATGGACACGTCGTAGCCGTTGGTGTCCATCTCTCCCCCGCCCTCCTCGTCGTAGGTCACCAGCTGCTCGTGGATCTCCCCGCTGCTCTTTCCCAGGACCACCATGTTGTCCTTCTGACACCGCCTCCTCAGGACGATGAGGATCACGATGACTGACAGACAGAAGACAACAGAGGTTCAGCCGGGACCTACCGAATGCCCTCATCGCGTGGATGAGTTAAATAGATCTTAAATTCACACTGCAAGTTTGATTTTATAGTGACCTCTGATAATGTTTGCTTTTGATATGTTGTCTTTTTTGTTTATGCTCATTCCACACTTTACTTTTTCCTAATTGCAATCAACAGTACTAGTGCTGCCATCTCTACAGCCAATAATGGGAGAGCATTCACAATCACATCGCTTCTTACCATGCCCCAGCCAGCTTAAGCAAGCACACAATGTCCTGCTGACTGACCGACCTTCAGGGGTTACTAGTGATGTCTCATGAGATCATAGAGTCATGAGATGTGGACCCTGGCTAACAAAACCTCCCCCTGGGGATTCCAGACCATGGGGCCCAACCCAACCCTGAACCACCCAGCTTCATTTGCTTGGTTTCGATAGAGAACGAGAGAGAAAGATAGTGAGAGAGATGGTGAAAGAGAGAGAGAGAGAGAGATGGTGCAAAGTAACATCATTTCCTGCCTTTTGTCTGCTCTCAGAGATTCCCTTAAACAGAAGACTCACCCAGAATGGTGAGGATGCAGAGCAGGATGGCGATGAGGGCGCTGATGCTGACGCCCGTCTGGATGATAGGGGCGGTGCAGCCCTCCTTGGACATGTCCGGGCCGCAGCGACACATCCGGATGACCAAGGTGGTGGTGCTGCTACGGGGGGGATGGCCCACGTCTTTCGCCACCACCTCCAGCAGGTACTCCCTGTTCTCGTCCGCCTCGAAGTTCCCCTGCTTCACCACGATGCTGGCCGTGCTGTCTGGGGCGTAGACGTGGGAGGGCATGGTGAGCACATCAACACTGATACTATTACATTACATTGCATTCGGCAGACGCTCTTATCCAGAGCGACGTACAGCTGATTAGACTAAGCAGGAGACAATCATGGAGCAATGCAGGGCTGTGCTAACGGCTGGGCATTACATTTACATTTTAGTCATTTGGCAGATGCTTTTAATCCAAAGCGATTTACAACTGCATAGGTTCTTCCGCAGGTTAAAACATCAAATGCATAACCAGTAAAATCACATGAAGGGCTGGTCTAAACAAAATCAGGAGGGAGGACTAAGGTATAGTTTGAAAATACCTGATACCCTGCCTCTCTGGGCTATTTCTGTCAATACTAGTGAACTACTCATGAGACCATAAGGCAGTGGGAAGAAGCCTAAAACGGGTCCTTCACGGAATGACGATGGGAAGCGGTGTTCCTTGATCAAGCTCAGCCGGGAATTTTCATTTGCATAAATCCCGTTAGTAAACTATTCAGTGCTTCGTTTTAAAAATAAACTCTCCCAAGTCTGCACCCTCTCCTCTTGTCAAAAGCTAAACAAGAGGTCTCAATGGCTTTATGATACAGAACTAGAGTGGGCATAACCACAGAGCCTAATCAGCGATAAAAGGGTGTTTTTAAATTACCATTACATTAAGGAATCACACTGATGTTTTCCTTCATGTTCTGCTCATTAATTTGTTTCTCACTCACCCTCATCCCGAGTGAAATGCACAGCGGTATGAGTTACAGTGTGGAATACTAATAGAAGATGAGAATGTGCGACAAACAAGAAATATATCACGCAACGCAGAGCAATTTTCTGCAGTTGTAAACATAAATCCCTTAAGCGTGACATCCCGGAGATGAATAAGAATTTCTAAGAAGTTGCTTGACGTTGGTTATCATTTTCATTTGGAAAGTGAGCCCCATCACATGCAACGGTCAAAAGAGCCCAAAGTTAATATGAAGACTGGTCAATGAACTGACCGTCTCTCAGTCTCTCGGACCGCCACCTCTTTATTTTCAACGGGATTTGCGACTGAGAATTGAAAAAAACAAAATAACACTGTCACTGGAATTTGTTCACGTTACGCTGCTTGTTTGCATGACGTAACAATACCCGGTCTCGAGGGCTTTCATTCTTTGCTGTTTGTTTTTGCGATTAGCTCCTGGTGATGTCATTGTTGTTTTTGCGATTAGCTCCTGGTGATGTCCTGTTGGCAATGCTACTATTGAAACAACTGCACTGGCAACTGGCAAAACTCTATGGTAGATTATAATAGAGGAGTGGCGTGTTCAATAAGCTTCCCACTGTTGTTCTGGCCTGTTGAACCTGAAATGGAGGATCCCTACCTAGGCTGATTATGCATGGGGGTGGAGTTTGCTGAGAGCAGGAGCTGTATGGAATTGCTCCCTTGCCACACGCAGCTGAGAGCATCACTGTCAAACTACAAATGCACAATGAAGGTCTGTTGGTTTTAAAAAGCTTGTACGTCATGAATATTTCAGTCCCTCGTGTGGTTTGTTGGCGTTCGCCTTTCTGCTCGACTAGATAAAGGACGCCCTGCCGTCTGCTTGCTTCCGAGTGCGGCTCGTGAAATCACTGGAGAAGAGCCCGCTCCTCCCCCCACCCGTTCTACCGTCTAACAAATCGAGACTTACATCCACATTCCAGTGTGCTTGAATTTACGGCAAGGTAAGACAACCTCAAAGACTCATTCATTTATATTTTGCTGTAGGATTGCCCCATTCCTGGCCCAGTAACTTACTTCCATTATTGATGAGTGAAAAGTTGGAGCTCTCTTTGGCGAGGGTGAAATAAAACTCCTGTGCGTGTTCATCTTTGTCAACAGCTCCGATTGTCTGCACAACCTGCAAAGGAGGGATGTCAGTTATATTTCATTTTCAGAGGAGAGATGTCAGTTATATTTCATTTTATTCATGCCTGACAACCCCAAGATAAATTCCACATTTTCAACAATTGGCACACATTGCCAGATAAGAAATTACTCAAATTAAGTAGAACAAATCAACTTTACCATGCCAGCTGCTGCATTGTGGCAAACAAAAATGTTTGTGGCATTTGTTAGCTCTGGCTCGTTATCATTTACGTCAACAACCACCAGGTTCACGGTTGCATGGGATTTCAGACCTAAAATAGAGGAGAATATGGGAGGACACAGTGTTTTAGCATCGTCCTCAACATAAGAATGTTCTCTCAGCACTTCAGTCAGCCATGCAAAGTCTTGGTACAATAATGAATAAATTACACCATCTAGCCATTTGTACCTTGGGATCCAATCTCCATAGCAGTCACATAGAAGGTGTGTATGGGAATGAGCTCCCGGTCCAATGTCCTGTCTGTATACATATCACCAGTATGCACATCGATTCTGACTGGGCAGTTTGGGTCATCAATGGAGTATCTGTGGAATTTGATGGGTAAAATGGGAAATACTGAATGCTACAAAAAAAATCTCAAATTAATATGAATTATACCCCTGCGTATAGTACATTAGTCCAGGAATGTAGAGGACTACAGCCACAAGGAAAGTGGGTCCGGACAGAAGTGTTGGGCTTGTTACAACAAAAAGAAAAAAGCTAAGCAGTTTTAATGTTGGAAACAATTTAAAAAATAAAATTACATTCTTTTGCAGAACAAAAATTAGATAGATTCCTAGACAGGTACAGTAAATATGTGAGTAAATATGGTCAACAACATTACACATAGTGTGGTATGCCTTAGGAATCAATGAAATAGCCTCACAAAGTTAAAAAAGATACAGTAGTATCCAATTTTAGGAAACGTCTTCTACATAGTGCCAGCTATTACCAAGCCACTTGCTTTTGCCAAAAAGTGTCAACCAGGATCAGACCTGGATCTGATACTATCAGCAATCTAACTATCTTTAAAGAAAAAAAGGATTTTGAAATCCAAAAACTTACAAAAGGCAAATTTACAAATTCTGTGTATGTCCAAAAAAAAAAGTCTCAAAAAAAGTACCAGTCAAGATTCTTATTTATATGAATATACAGTTTCTTACTGTACTTTGAGCTGAGCTGCATCAGGGTCTCTGGCCGAGACCTGTCCCACTTTGGAGCTGGGCGCGGCATCTTCGCGGAGGCTGAAGTTGTAGACGCCCTGGGTGAAGAGCGGGGGCTCGTCGACGTCCAGCACTTGGATGAAAATGGTGGCTCTTGTGTTCTCCAGTCTGCCGCTGTTATCCGGCGGAGTCACCAGGTTGACCTCCCGCATTTGCACCTCACACGTGTACTTGGTTGTTTTCTCAAAATCGAGGCCCTTTCATGGTAAACGGATGAACAGGGATGAGAGTCACGTACAGTTTTCTCAAGAATTAATTCAGTGCAATAGTTTCTTCAGTCAAATTTTTGATTACATATATTAACTAGCTCTCTTGAAAACACTTGGACCAGTCTTCATTCTGACAACCATTGTTTTTAAGCCTGCCAGGACTCATTAGAATTTTTCAATATGATTTCAAATGGACCTCTCAAATCGAGTTTGTTGTCAAGATACCATTTGGCCTTTTTTGACATTCTCTGTATCTGGCCTGCGATGAATCTTTTGCGACACCTGATTGGCCACACGTCCCATGCATTCCCCACCTAATTTCACTGCTTGTGTCATCACACGAGAGGCAAATGTAGCTGTCAGGAGACCTGCCGAGTTAAATAAATGCATATTTGCTGAACCACCTAGTACTAAGCCTGTTGCTCCAGGAACAGGAGTTGTGCCTGACGTGAGTTGAAGCTGGAAAAGGTTTTTGGTCTCTGTACCTGTTTGAGACTGAGGACAGCGTCCCTTCTTGGGTTCTGCTCCAGCCGAAACATGCTGCTGCAAGCGTCAGGCTTCATGCTGAAGGACGGGTCTTTGTTCTGCGTCTCGTCCTGGTCTTCCACTTCCATGACACCAACTTTGAAAGCCGGCTTTTCATTTTCCTTCACGTCAAAATTAAACGTGCCTGCGGAACGGAACACATTTGATCACACAACACTTTCCCGCTGTGAACCCCACTGCTGACTGCAGAGAATGTAGACGTCCGCGGTTCTCTTCCAGCAGCTGCTTATTTTCACACTGCAGGCAGAGGCTAAGCTTGCAGAGCGGAGTGGAGTCAGAAGACCTTTCATTTGTGGTCCACAGGCGACCGATTGACCTGTGGCAATTGCATGATAGCGATGGACACAGATGCCTAAGCAGCTGAACCCTTCCATAACCTGGGCAGTGCAATCGCTTTTGCGCATCGCCCTTTGGAGTTATCGGGCAGTCAGCACTGGCACGGTCTAAATTAGAACACACAGCCCTTTAAAACCTGCAAAAACCTACAATACCACAACCATTTATCTGGAAGGCTTAGCATGTAAAACAATGTCAAATGAGCATGGTAATATCATTACTAATTGTAAAAATATGCACTAAAATGCACTCTATCTTAATCGTGTGTTAAAGGTACAATGGATAAGAGTTTAATAGTAAAACATTGTTACGAAACCATTGTAAATCCCTTCCTATCGTTGAAAAAGGCTCGCTGACATGTTGACTCACCCACTGCCTGTGTTTATCCTTTAATTCAGGTTTCAAAATATACAGTTCACAGACCGACACTCCGTACCATAACATTGAACAGCTGTGCAATAATTCAAGCTCATTGGTTCACAGAGAAGGGGTGGGATAAGCAGTGTTTGTGGTTCGAGGGTTTGTTGCTGCAATTCCTCTCTTGACCGTTAGGAGTCCAAAATTACCAATTGTACCTTTAAGTATTGTGCTATCATAGCAGCATACTACTACAGATAGATAGATAGATTGATAGATACTTTATTCATCCCGAGGGAAATTTTAGTACATCCATACTACAAGCTGTACTGTACATGTTATATTTTCATACAAGATTGTTGTCAGTAACCAGTGTATGGGGAAAGTTGGAAGTGAAGGACGACCCCACTACCACAATCCTGCTTGCAGTATGTACAGGTAATCCATATGCAGGTAATCCTGTTGACTCATCATAAATCCCTGAACCCACTGAGGATTAAAGGTTCCTGTGGTGTAAAGCTGTTCCGTATACTGTGCTCTGTATTCATACGTTGGAAAATAAATTCTGTATTGTGTACATTTCCTGCATTTGGATTTTGAGGAAAGCTCCACGTTTAATAATGCAATGTCAAAATAAGACCTTCAAGCAGAATGATGACTCAACAGAGCTTTGCTCGTGATAACTGGTGGTAATTGGTTTCATCAAAGATTTAAAAAATGAAAGAATAATTTTAAACTGCAGATAAAGCCCCTCTACTCCTGAGGGTTGCTCCTCTCCTCAGACAGGTATGGGGGGCTTGTAAATTGGTTCAGTGTACCATTCCTAAATGGCACTTCAATTATTATTTAGCCTGATGAACAGACTCTCAGCAGCCAGAACGACTCCCTACCTTCTTTAAAGGACGCCGTGTTGTCGTTGATATCGCCCACGTTGATGGTGACGATCGTGGTGGCAGAGTTACCCAGCACCACGCTTGGCATGTCCTTTGCATGTACCAAAATGGTGTACGTGCTTTGCTTCTCACGGTCCAGGTAATTCACTTTTGTTGTGATGCTCCCTGTAACAGACCGATGTCATAAACGACAGAAGCCAGGGCAGCAACTCAAACTGATGTCTGTGAAGGACAGAATTCCTCCCAATGCTCAGATCAGACTTGGGTCAAATATGTAATTGTTTTGGATTAAAATACATCTTGCCTGGTGCAAATGATCCAACCAAAAGGACTAGAAGGTAGGAATTGCACTTTTTGAGAGTATTACACCAGACAAGCACAGCAAGGCATAGGCAAGTATTTGAATTCAAAACAATTACGTGTTTGACGCAGGTCTGGTTCAGTTTGCTGTAATCTGTGTTACCCATGCTGTTGATGCTGAAGAGATCGGTTCCATTGAGCAGCCGGTAAGCAACTTGTCCGTTGGAAGTGGTTGGATCATCAGCATCAGTGGCAGTGACTTTCAATACTTCTGTCCCTGTAGGGTGGAGAAATAAATTATATCCTGCCATCTGTAAATATAGGACCAGGTGGGTATCCAATCTATGTTCAATGTAGACCAGAGCCTTAAGCCAGGTTAAATATTTACATGCATTATACAGTACCACCTGACTGTATACCCATTCTATACTGTATCTGGGCATAATTAGGGTGTAATGTACAGATTGCTCCCCATGTTAATGCGAATTAGAATAGTTATGTATAAATGGCATTGCGCACATACTAAATTGAGTTTTGTATGGAGAATCTCCATTCAAAATGTAATTTAGTCTAGGACTAGGTTCACCGGAACCTGTTTTTGTGAAACTGGCCTACAGTGTCTTAGTTTGATATAGGTTTCATAATGTGCTGGCATTTAAGCCACAGTCTTGCTGGAATCTCTTTCAGCACCATATCCAAATGTACCTTTAGGTGACCTCTCAGCAATAGATCCTGTGTAGTTTTTTGGAAACTGCGGGCTGTTGTCATTGATGTCAAGGACGCGAATGGTAAACACATCATTTTCTTCGATGGGTTGTTTGGTGTTGATGTCGATCAGGGACGCTGACAGTATGTAAGAGCTCTTTTCCTCTCGGTCGAGCTTCTCGTAGGCCAGAATGTCTCCATGTTGGTCCACCCTGAAAATGGTGTTGACGCCTTCTCCTTCAATGACAAACACTGTGTTCTTGTTGGCCTTGGTGGAATTTAGCTGGGAAGTAAAATTATTCAGGTGGATCAGGTCATGAAGGTAAGGGAATCCACACATTGCCCATTCATAGGCACATTTTAAGCTAGAAGCGAGTCGTGATTACAAGTGAGATGAAAAGGAACTACAACAAGAAGATGAAGAAACAAGTGCAAGATAAAAGTGGTAGAAGATCAAAAAGCGCTCCGTAATTGGCAGTAGCCCTGCAGAGGAGTATGGTGTTAAAGCTAGTTAGCTAGTTACGGTGGAGTCTGAAGAGAGAAAACGGGCAGTGACCGAGCGGTCTATGGAGCGCACGACCGATACCTTTCCCACGTAGAAGGGCAAGGGGCTGGCCTTCTCCTCCTCCACGTACAGAGACTTCCACAGCCACTCCCTCTTCTGTCTCACCAGCGCTGGCCCTGTGGCCGCACTGTCTGCCATGGCCGTCGCTACGGTCAGGGTGAAGGCCCACATCCACGTCCACGTCCACAGCGCCGTCATCTGCCCCTCTGCAGCCCTTCCCATTCTCCAAACTGCACAGAGAGGACATTTCCATATGCTGTCAACTTATCGGCATATAGGATGATATCTGCAGACAGTACACTAGTAGATTGTTAACTGTGGTTAAAATGGCGTTGCGGCAAAATGGTGCTCGTCTTATGCTAGTTATCATGAGCCGAACGCGTTCTTGACAGAAAACTTCACTGCCGGAGGTAAAAAAAGGTAAGTGAGTAATGTTTTCCCACTGTGCTGCTATTTTCTTTTTCATAAAAAGGGAAGGGGCGCTCAGGAAATGGGGACAGTTATAGCCGAGACCCATTGTGTCTGTTCCCCTCTGACCAGCTCCCAGCATTATGAAGACTGACCATTGTGTATGACCTGCTATTCACATGACTAATGGGAATGATTTAGAGGTACATGTTCTACCTTGATTTGATGCTTGGCTTGCCTTTAATTGTTGTGTGGTGTGCTGCTCTGTTTCTATTTTGTGATTCTTACACAATGCTGGTGAAAACCTGGGGCCTTTTTTGGGAGGGGGGCTTTTTATCTGAACCCCCGGTGGCTGAATGTCTGTGCTGTTGGTGGAAATATTGAATCTATACCCTATACACTACTTGGACAATCAATACATTTGTATGATTTTATATGGCCAGTCCAGGAGCTATGTACACTATAGTTTAAGTGCATAATACTGAATCAAAACGGCTGCATGTGTACAGTATGAACTCCCTCTTTCAATTGGGGTAACTGCCAAAATCTGCATGGTATAGCAATCTTTAAAGCCTATTTCAGTATGTACTGAATAGTCAATGATCATTTAGAAAATTGTGGCAGTGTAAGACACATTACTATTGACATAAAAGCAGGATTTGAAAGAAAAAACATCTTAATACTGTAGATTGCCATGAAAGGGCTCCTTTCAAGCTAACATGGACCAGAAGAAGATAATAATAAGTTGGATTGCAATGTCTAGACCTTCCCTAAGTGGTTAATCTCAGCTACAAAAACAGTGCAACATTCAGACTGTTTTTATTTGAAATTTAAATTGCTCCTTTCCCACTCCTTGGCAACAATCGTTTATTGTCGTCCACTGAAATAACAGGAAGGAGGAATTGGCAGGGAGCACATTTACAATCAAGGATCTGGCATGTCCGTCCTGGGTCATTGTCCTCTCACCTCTTTCCTTAAAGTGCGACTTCCGAGGTAAGAAAAAAGTCAAGAGAATAATATTTTGAAAAAGAAATATTCTCTGTTGTGGGTCATTGGCAAATGCTCTATATTGTAGTATCTGACAGCATTGCATTTGTCATTCTGTACAATGCTAACCATCTGGAAACCGTTCCTTTGTTAAAAATTCTCTATAGACTTGCTGCTATATTAATACTTTCTTATTCACAGATGCCTTGTGAAGGTATGTGTAATGTAAAATGATTTATATCATTCTATTAAAAGAAAGGATTCCTGATATTATTGGGGTTGTGTCATTATTGGTCAAAAAACCAAAAACAAACAAACAACGTTCTTATTGGCATGATGGAAAGATTTCTGCCAATGTGATGATGCAGCAGATACGGACCAGAGAGGTGATGCATTTTTTTAGTGCTGTGCTACTAATAATACAAATGAAGTTAAAACGTCATGTTGAAAAAGTTGCCTAATCATCAGCCTCTTTTATTGTTTTTTATTTTATAATTTTACAGAGACCCAGTAGCTCTCTAGATATTGGCTTTATAATAATGTAAGCACAATATTTTGTTTAACTTCTTCCATGATTGTGCAAGCTTGGTGGCATCCTTGCTATAAACCAGAAGGGGAGTACCAGCATCGCTCATATGGATAAACAAATATTGGTTATTGATATTGGCCTCCGAATTTCACACTCCTAACCAACTCCTAAAGTATTAACATGCTTTTGTCAAAGTCTGGGGTTCCAGGTATTGTAGGTACTGTTTGATATAACTTGAACAATCTTTCAACTGATAAAAAACCTCCACTGGTTAACCTCAGTCTTGTATCTACCTTATGTACAGCCTTCATATTAGGGATTACCAGATGTGAAAGTCAGATTGACTTTTTCAGTAGATATAGGGCTTTACTTTGAGATCACCCCAGAACAATCCAGGGTCTTCCGAACATCGAGTATAAACTTTTCATAGAGATATGACCATATCCAAACCGAGTCATGGTTTTCCGCACAAGCCAAAACAGATATTAATCAGGCCCCAGGAGTGCAACAGCTTTTTTGGATGCCAATAAATGAGCTACAGTTTTTTTTTTTCAGAATGACTATATTTCTGGAGCTGTGTAGGCGACACATATCTGCAGGATCGAGATGGGGAGTGGGGTCTCTTATCAGAGAGCGGAAGTGTAAACACAATGCCACTGGGAAATACAGCGCATGCTTCTGATGCGGGGTCATCATTAAGCTAATGCAGCTGTTTGATCACACCCTTCCTGCTATTGAATTCCACCTCCCAGCTCCTTTTCCCCCTCACTCCTATAACCATACAAGGACAAGGGTCGCCACAGAGCAAAGTAGTACGTAAGCTTGTGAAGAATGGATATCCTTCAAAGTGAAAAATCGAAACAAAACAACCAAAACAAAATGGCTGCCCTTCTTTTTAGGGAAAATTTTACAGGAAAGACAGGAAGAAAAAACAAATAATCCTGAGTGTGGTTCAACGTTTGTCTGAATCCAGTCCATATTGATTGGCTCTGTTGTCTGTTAATCTCACATTTATGTGGACCGTGTCCAGATTCAGAGAAGTGTTTTCGTGTAACACCACAGGAATGTGAACATGACTAGACTTTCACTGCTAATCGCTTCCTACTGGAAGCAGGTGGCTTTGAAAACTACACTGTATAGCCGTTGATCGTAAACTCTTCATGGTACAAGACCAATGTGATTAGAATGCTTCTAATGTTCTCAAAAACATCCTAATGCTAATGTAACAAGTACCACTGGTAATTCAGAGCAGTGTGATTCCAGAACACTGACCTAGGCTAAAAATAAAAACAAAAACATCCAAAAAAATGTATAAATTGAATTTCCTCTGGTTTACTCAGTAATATAATATTATCTGTGTGTTATTTTGACAGTATAAGAGATTTGAATTGGGATGGGATGACCCAGGCGGAAAGTCCAGAGGTCAGAAAGTCCTTCCCTGCTTTTCTTCCAGCTGATTTCACTAATTAGCTCAACATCCTGGCTGGAGAATTGTGCTAATTATCAAAACCAGGTGATTGGAACAAATTACTAGGGAGTATATTTACTTTCTGAACCTGGATTTACCACCTGTGCCAAAGACATTTTGGTGTTAAAGCCTGTGTAATTAATATTAACACTCGAAATGGGTTAAATGCATGCTCATGTTTAGGCTGACATTTACTAATTTACTCAAATGTGTATTCGGAGGACAGTGGTCCACCCAAACTAACAATAAGCATATATCCTATAATATCCTAATATATTTTTAGGCTTATTTACATTTGTTAACAAGCGGCCCAAATGTCAAGAGTATTCATTTTATGGCAAATAATCTGATTACTAATGCTTTATTAAACATTTATAACAGAACCATTTCATAGTGTGACCAAAATAAACAAATATTGTACAGTTCCAAAAGATTGGATCATGTAAATTGACTAGGCCATAAGAGAGGTCAAGAAAGGTCACAAAATCTGTGTTTAAAATAATACATTTATATGTATTCAAGTTGGATGCACAATGAACGCACTGGTGAACAAATCCAATTAGTTCACTTTGTAATTCAATTATATTTCCAGCCCTCCCTTGTGCCTTTGTACCTGTGGCTATACATTTGCTGCCACGCATCTAAAACCTCATTTTGCCTGCTTCTGTCATTATCACAGAAACAAATCTTGTTGCTGAGGGGAAACACTGGAATATTTAGGATTATGTACAGCGGTGTGGCGTGAATTATCTTTTGAAAAAAACAAATGTACAAATGTCATCATTGAACATGGGTCCTGGAGAAAGTACTCATTACAGTAGACATGAGTAATGATCTGAATGAAATCTGACAATTTTGGTCTTTTTTACCTCTAAATATTTAAAGGTACAATTGGTAATTTCGGACTTCTAAAGGCCAAGAGAGGAATAGCAGCAACAAACACCTTTGAACCACAACACTGTTTATCCCTCCTCCTTCTCTGTAAATGCCATTGGCTGTGGCAATTAGAACCAATTGTCAACCAATGAGCTTGAATTATTGTACATTTATACAATGTTTTGGTACAGAGTGTTGGGCTGTCAACTGTATATTTTGAAACCCGAATTTAAGGACTATAAACACAGGCAGAGGGCGAGTCAACATGTCAGTGAGCCTTTTTCAATGATAGGAAGGGATTTACAATGGTCTTGTAACAATGTTTTAACACAAAAATATTTCATATTGTATCTTTCATTCTAATTTCTTTGAATATATATTGTATTGCCAGTAAATTTTCATGATAGATTTCTTCACAATATTAATCCCTAACTGCTTTTATGGATATTTGTAATATGAGGATCTTTCCTGAAAAAATGTATAGACATTTGTAGAAAGGTTAAATTATGATCGTACATGTACAGGGGAAAGACCAGTTTAATTTCTCCTAGGATGTGTAGCCTAGAAAGCACCTCTTCCAGATCAAAACCATATGCAAAGCATTTCTAATCCCTATCCTTGACAGGGTGGAGAACATTGCTAAACATCATTGGTGGAAACCTATGAGATTATTTGCAACTGTAAGGCACTATGGAGGCACAGTGATAGTGAAATGATGTTTGAACTTTCTATTTAGCCTGGCTATCATGCCAGACTGTAATGCCACACTGAGGAAGGTGGGGTGACCAATCAAAATAGGGAAAGGATCTATCAATTCAATTAAACCAAATACATACTCCAAAGCAATCGCTTTGTCTCCTGAAAACTGGTACGCGGAAAGAACAGGGCATCTGAGGTTGACATGGCTTCTGACATTATGGCAAGGCCAGCTGAGTCACAGAAACCTGATCCAAACTCTGCATGTACATCTCAGATTAGACTACGGTCAAAATTCACTCACGTCTTTTCTCTTTAGCTGCAATGGGGTTTTAGTTTATATGTAACACCATCATGTCTTTTTCCAATCATTTTTATTACCACCAAATTATTTAGTACACAGCAAAGGCAGCAATTGTTTGAAGCCTTAATTAAAGATCTATAAATGATTTAAGTGAGAAGAAAATAGTAATGTAAACATCATTCAGATGCATGTTTAATACTAAAAATAAAATAAAGTTTTTCCAAACACCTGATAGACATGCAGCATGAGAGTTAATGGTTTATTGGAATATTTCCTCTGGAATGTTCAGAGGTATCTATGGTGATTCTATGGTGATCAAAAAAAAGACTTTAACTGAATTAATAAAATAAAAGCCACATTTTAAAAGCCTGTGTGTTCATGTACGTCTACCAAAGGTTCACATTCAAACATTTATAACACAGTTTCTTACGCAATGAGAATGTCATGATCTGATTATATAAAGATGCAGAATGACACGTAATTTTTTGAAGTACTAATTTGTAAAAATCGTGTGCTTAAAAAAGTGTACGCCGCCCTGACATATTGAAGATCTCCAGCAGAGGCTGACCGCCCTTCTGTTTGAGCAGAGTTAGACAGCTTAAGATCAACCTGCCACAATTATATAACCTGGCAGATGTGTTGGAGGCATTAGGAGGAGAAAAAGAAGCAGAAGTTCAAAGATATTTAAATTGCACCCGCAAATTCTGAAATACAGATCTGCCTTATGAACCGATGCCCTCAGGATATACGGAAATTCAAGAAAATTGAAATTTCACCTCAACCTCCGAATCAAAATTAATGAAAGATTTAGAGATTGACTCAGAAAAACCTCCCAAAAAATAAAGGTTAAATCAGTTATCAATCTAGCACTTATTCCCAAGCTTTCAAATTAAACAGTGCTCAGCCACTCGTTAAAAAACACACATCATTAAATGAAGAGGTTGTGAGTTCAAACGTTTGGCGGGCAAAACAATCTAATGACTTTATTTTCTTACCTACAGCAGTTGTGGATATGGATCCCCTTGTTATTTAGTCCAGAGCGTCAGAGAAAATCTGAGATAAATCCTTGATGGGGGAATATTGCAATCAGCCGCAGCTCAGTGTTTGCACTGGCAACCCCAAAACCTCTATGAACCTGTCTGAGCCTAGAGCAGTGCAGTCAGGATTTCCACAGACCATCGAGATTGAGAGATCAGCCCCCCGCCCCCAGCCCCCCCCCTCATCCTCCGCTGCTGTGGAAGGCTTCCTCTTCCTGGTCTGCTCTACTGGAGTTAAAACTTACCGACCGGGTGGAAGGGATCAGATAAGGGTTGCCTAATTGCTGCTCGAAGCCACTCCTCTCTGTGAGAGCCGGGGGCAGGAACGTGTCTCGGTGCGGCGTGGCGGTGTAGTCCACGGCAACCAGACAGGCAGCGGGCGCGCACGCTAAGCGCGGGGCGAGCCGAGAGTCGTTCACTTCTCTGCTCTCGCCCCCGTGACGCTCCCCATTAAGATACGGGAGGGGACCCCGGAGCTTCATTATTCATACCTATGGGATAAAGATTATGATAAACAGGTTAGAGGACTTAATCCCCCCTGGATTTTCCTCCTGGCAGTATTACATTTTTCAGGAAACAGTGGTGTATCTGATTGAGAAATCTTGTCTAAGCCAGTAAGTGAGATGAGTGGGAGTCGTGCGGTGGCTGAGTGTTGGGGGGGTGGGGGCCCTGTATGTCCCCCGGAGCGTCATCTGTAATTTTGGGAAGTGCCCCAGAGCCTTGTGGCTATTCTGTCCAATCCCCTTAAATTTGCTGTCAATACGAAGGCAGCAGTCAGATTACTCTGAATGTGCGCACCAGAGAGAGTTTATTTGACAGAATGCACCCCGGAGAACAAGTTTGGAGAGTGTCTGCTGTTTGTGTTCTTTTTTCTTTCATTCAACATTATTTTTTTTATACTGTAGCCCCAGACTCCAGACAGCCTTTAGAATAACAAAGCAAGTAGAAGTGCCTCTTTTTTATAAACAACTCTTACTCCTCCCTGCATAGTCGTTGTGTGCTTTCTTTGAAACCATACCTAATTTGTCTCACAGAGGAACACGCAAAAAAAGGCTTTAAAGGTTTAAGACTGAGTATCATATACATGACTGCGGAATTGCAGGCTCAGTGTCACAAAGTGATAAGGTGTGTTTTGGGAAGGACCTTATCCAGGGGTATGCCAGCCTGATTTCCTTCCAGACACTAAAACCAAGGGGATGATTCCAGGTTGCTTTTTCCAGTTTCAGAGATTTTCAGAATTTCTCAATTTTTCAAAACCTACTTTGATATATTCTTTCAGATCACCACCCAGAAGAATACATCAAACGCTACTTTGAAGAAAATTGTACTGGAGAAATCTGCTTTGACACAAAACTGTCACGTTTGAAGTGTAATCATCAGTTTTATTAAGAGCCTGTTCTCCAGCCCTTTGTGTTGATGGACCGGTGTCTGACCATGGCGATTGTGAGGAATAGGACTCGGTTGCGTGCTCTGAGCTTTCTTATCTCCTTTCCTCCAGTAAATCTGCTTTCCATTTTGCTCCCAGACTCAGATACAGGTGTTTCCACTTTCCACCCTGGCTCAAAATGGCCTGGCCCAGATATGGTTACTCATGGTACCTGGCCCAACTATACTGTCTGTAAACAGGCTTCCACTGGAAACACTAAATGAGTGCTGGGCATTTATTAATGAGCCTCATTAAGGCCTCTGTGTGTTGTGTGTCCTTGGGATGTCCAGTGAGCTCTTCTGGGAGGCCATTTCTATTTGATATTTTTTATGAAACTTATGACAGTAGTGTTCCAATTAAATAATAAGCTTGAAACCAGTCCTGCTAGTTAGTTGGGGGTAACCATAACATAGAAATGGTGCCATGTATTCATACCAAAATCCGCAGTTGGCGATTAGTTGGCGATCAGTTGGCATTGCCATTGTAGTAGACCTACAGAATGGCATTGAGATTGGTTTTGAAACGATTGAGATATTTTCAAAGGAAGATTCAACCAACACAAACATATAGTGAGGTAGCGTTCACTACAATATTATAGATTTTGTAGAAATTATAGTATTTGAATAGAGTGGTCCTACAGGAAGCACCCTTCAGGATATTTCACAATAAATACACTGAGCCTTTATAAAATAATGCTGACCTGTTATTCAGCTTGGCCCCAAATGTGACACGAGTTTTTCTCGCATGCCGCACACACCCATGTGACCAGACAGCACAAGAGATATTTCTGCCACTTTCCTCACTCAAGCAGTGCTTTCATTTCACTATTAGAAAGCGAAAGTGTCGGCAAGGTAGTTTCACCCCTTGAAGGGTGCCCAGTGAATTCCTGTTGTTACAAACTTGGCAGCACAAGCTGACCCCCGTGGCCAAAGTATCCATGGCAGCCGTTGCAACAGTGACGATTTTGGAATAATGCTGGGCTAAGAGGCTATTTTTACCCGTGAGGTCAGAATGCAATCAAAGGCTTACGGTGTTGCGAGGGGTGACCCTCCTGATAGCTGCGCCCTTTCATCATTTCACGGAGCCCGCGCGATACGTTCCGCTGGCCCCACTCAACCCACGTCTTAAACAGCCCCGCCCGGAGAGCGCGTCTCCACTGGAGCGCGCCCTGTAAAGATAGCGCCGGCTCATCACGGGCAATCCTCCGTAACTGTGCCACGCCGCTTGGCACAGGAGGAGCCCATATTAACTTGAGTGCTAGCGTCGGGCCCTGGGGGTGTGGGGGGAGGGGTCACATTGAGGCCAGAGACTCCCTGTCACATCCTTGAGGGCTTCCAGTGGGTGAATGGGGGGTAAGGAATCGCCTGCTTGTTGCCATGAGACTCTAAATACCATCCTCTCACCTGCAGCCCTTTGCCATGTCTGTCACTCCAGAGTGACCAATCCAAAGAGGCGATGTTACATTTCATTCAGTTTTTTTTTGTAAGACATCCAACAGTCTGTGTTGCGTGTGTGATACCCCAGAATTTGATTTGAGTGAGCTTGTAGATTCCCTTCTCTTTCCTCAGTTAAAGTTCACTTAAAGCAGTGATTGTTCTGGTGCAGACAGATCTCAAAGCTCTCAAAGTATAAATGGGAGATTTGAGGAGGTCTCATAGGGTGTGCCCGCAGAGTTCTGTCCTAAATTTAGCAGTTTGGAAAAAGTAGGCCCTGGAATTATCAAGGCATTAATCGTTGGACACTAACAACCCAAATGGCTGTACAACTTGCAGGTTCTATTCTGACCAAAGAAATGATCTCTCTCTGATAATGCATACACAAACAAGCACAAAACTCTTTAAATGATTAAAGCAAAATTTTAGAAACTCAGTCGCTTTGAATGGAGTAGACAATGTGAATGAATACATATTGTCATCCTGTCAAAGTGTATTAAGATGAACCCTAGTTGTAAAACATTTTTATAAAACATATATGAAAAATTATTTATAATCCATATATAAAGTTTACTTATATTTTGACATTGTGTTTTAATAAAAAATAAATAAAAACAAGTGGATTGCCCCATTTAGCATGAGCAATAATCCCAATGAATATCACACGCGATCCATTTGGTGTTTACGTTTGAAGTCCACGAAACCTGAGGCAATGCCCAGGAAAAAAAATAAATAAAAGAAACAGAAAAACAAAACAGAGAGAAGAAATAAGTCAGTTGTTTGAGAAAACAGACGCAGGCAGTCCTTTCAAGTGGTTTTCCAAAGTCTGCGTGTAGAAGGCATTGATTCTCAGAGCGCACTCCCCTTGGGTTTCTCCACATCAGAGTTAAAATTGCCAGGGAGTTTCATCATTGCGCCGTTCTTTACCATTCACACCTTCACCCAGTAACACACGGGGGAGGCCTGCTGCATTCTGGGTAATCAAAGAAGAAGGAGCATTTTAGAATAACAAGCGGCAATATAAAAGAGTTGACATTGCCCATACGTAATGTGGCAAAGAGCGGATCGCAATCGAGCAGGAACAGCTGCTTTGAACCACTTCGGATTATTGATTAAGTAAAACCTTCAAAAAAACGCCAACCTATGTATTTTTCATTTTAACTTTTCGGATGAAGACTTAACCATTTTAAAGATGTTTCCCATCCGTCAGTACTGATGTTCAAACCCAACTCCATAATGTCAGTCCATTATCGCGTGCCTTGTAGCAGTGTGCACGGTTGATATCACTGCTGATAGAGCTTCATACTTCTGAAGTGTGGGTTTTCATCTTCACTTAATTTTTAAATATTTTTTATGATTTACAGTCATAATTATAGGCATTCGTTCCCATTGCTGTGACATCCTCTTTAAGTTTGTACTTAACTTATCTGCCAGTGGAGTATGGACAACCCCCCTATAGCTGGATGCCCATCGGGGTGTTTTTTCTTGCCACTGTTTGAGGGTTTTTAGGGAGGCTTGGGGCTCAGGGTTGGTATTTCCCCTTTTTTCTTCCCTTCTGTTTCTCTGTTCAGCGTCTCTGTGACAGTCCGCTGTGAAAAGTGCTGTTCCAATGAAATTGAGTTGAACTGAAGTTTGTGAAAGAAGTGGCCAGTCGCTGGTTCTGATCGCTGAGCTGTAGCTGAGACGCGCAGTCACTGCGATGGAGGACTGTGATGGAGACAGTTTGTACAGGGATATCACCAACACCCGGCTGACCAGAGGAGGCGCCATTTAGCAGCTAGACAGGGTATGCCCTCTCGACTGAACCCCTCCCATCCACAACAATGCACAATGCGCTCATTTTCTATCACCCTGTGTGATTCTCACCTGGGAACCCACTGAACCATTTGTAAATGAAGTAGCTCTCAGTAGAGCGAGTATTTTAGCTACTTTTAGTTGTGTCTGCATTGTATCATAGGAAATCAATGACCCATTTCACATGTTTGATCCAGATTTGTATTATTTAAACAGACAGATAGACAGATAGACTGACAGAAAAATGACACAAAGAGGGAGACAAATGACACATTCCACCTATTGGATGCGTGTGATGATGTCATAGTTCTGTGCCTGCACCTGACCCACCTCCTCTATATAAGGCCATGACTCACTGAGGTACATAACTGTGACTCACAGTGATCCCACTGTTCCAGCAACTATCGACGCAAGCTTCAAAAGGATGTTTTCTCTTTTACTCGTTCCAGAAAATCGGCAAGTCCCGTAATCTAATCAAGTGGCCCCCAGCCCTCTCAGTAATTTCCGTTGCGTCAGCCGTTACATCCGGTCCCAGCCGGAGTAATCCGGTGCTCATGTCCTGCTCGTGACCTTACTGGAAACGGGCGGGGCTACAGCTGTGTGTCTGCATGTGCTGTAATCACAGGCCAGATTCGCACCCTGGCGTCTGATTGCTTACTCAGACCTCAGAAGGGTTACGGTTAATAAACACATTTTGTTCCGTATGTGACAAAACAGGTGGCAGTGACGGTGGGGTGGGCCTGTTTCACCGCACCTCTGAGCAGTGCCAGTAGCTGGTACCAGCCGTCCAAAACAGAGAACGGCATGTCCAGCGATTCGCAATCCTCCATACACCAGCCTAATCACCCCGGCTTCTTGCGCAGTGTAACTTCCCCGCCATCCAGCTGTGCCTACATTCAGGGGATTTTTTCCTTCCCTGGCAGGAAGCAGAAGGTTAAAGGTCGCAGAAGGGGATGTTGCTACCGTTTCAATCGGAGGAAGCTGTGCTTCTCCGGCAGCAAATGCGCTTACTGTTGCGGTCTAAAGCTCTTCCCCAGCTGCAGAGCTCTTAACCCCTTCAGACGTTCCGTCGGGGCGTTCCCACCTGAACGTCCTAATACTGATGTAACAGCCACTGCTGGTCATCGAAAGCAATTTTACTGTGCCGTTCCCAAATCCCTAAATGGATGACCAGGTTCTCACTTCCATGGCTTTATTAATACAAGATAAATTCTAACAAATCAATGGATATCCTGTGTATTTGTATGTATAAATGAAGTCCAAAAGTCGGCTTTTTTTTGTATTTAATGTTAAAGTATGCACAGAGAAACCTTCTCTCCAATGGCTATAACTATACGGCTGTAATTATATATTGTTGAAGGAGAATGTTATGCTCTCTATTGTTTCAACTGTTGCTTCAAAGATAAATGCCCATACATGAGTATTATAGCCACTCATATGTCACAGTCGATATAACAAACAGTGAGATTATTAGACTATTAAGGGCGATCGAATCAAGATTGAGAAGCTTACTCCCATTTCTATCCTGCTGCATGTTGTAGTTTATCTGCTGGGCTTTCATTCGTCGGTTTAGCGTAATCTTCAGGTCTAAGACCCAGTTCTGAGGCCTAGTCACCCATTAAACAGCAGCGAGCGCATGCCCATCTGGGCTTCTGGTGGCAGTAGGTCCCCCCCCCCCGCCCCGCCCCGCCCCGCCCCGCCCCCACATATGCACACAAACACACTTTCACTTGAAACAAATAAATAAAACTGTCCCTGGCTGTGACATGTTATGCCTGAAAGCCAAACATCTTTTGCACCCCCCCATTGTTTTTAAACTGCACCTCTCTCGGCCTGTCTCTTGCATATCAAACTTTGGAGAAAAGAAAAAAAAAACGTAGCTTTGATCACCAAAGCAACATTACACTTTAATCGAACCATTGAGTCATTCAAGATCCGGAGCCCTTGACAGAATGAAAGGACATCTGAATGATATTTCAGCTGGGTGTAGCTACGTTCTCTGTTAAACTTTCCACAGTGTTTTTTGGATGTCAGAATCTTCTCTGAACTCTCTGCAGGCTGTTGCTGGCTGGCTTAGAGAGCCAGAGCACAGCTGAATGACCTGAAGAGCAGGCAGAGGAGGAACTCAAACTGGAACCACACCTTCGCCTCTGCCCCCGCAGTCCCTGGGTCTGCTGTACTTCTGTGTTTTGAGGAAGTCCTCCCCAGATTCATTCACATTCATTCACATTCTGCTCCAGTCAGCATTTCCCAGAAATCACTGCAAAGTCAACACAACTTCAATCAAATTAACTAAATAATTGAATTAATGAATTAATAAATAAATATATTCAATTAGAACAAACCTCAATGTGGCTCAGAGAACATGGGCGGACAGCAGGTGGTGTTTGCGAGAGGGACTCTCTAATCTGAGAGTTGGGTACAGCTGTTTAAAGTGGGAGAGGATCCCACTCATGATCCAGGAGAAAATACTTTGTAAGCCAGTCATTAAAGGAGGAATCCAAAGATGAATATCAGGAGAATTATCCCCCCCCCCCCCCCACTCCAGTGCATTGGCTGCGTTGAGCATTATTAGGAGAATTTAATATTCAAAGATTATGAGCCAGTGCTATAGTATGTGCAATGTGTAAGGGAATTTCGGAAAAACTGAAGATGGGTCCTAGGTGAGGAGTCAGTGAGCATTACCAAACTACAAATTGCTTTTTGTTTGTCCTAGCAGTGAGGTCTAATCTTTTTGTTTTGATATTTGTGTTTTGGGATGATGCAATGCCAGGGACAGCATCTTGTTTGTGTGTGTATTGCTGGGCCAGGCTGGGGGGGGCAGTGAGCTCTCAGCCATTTTGGGCACTCAGGCAGAACAGTGTACAGTATCTCTCAGACGCTGCAGGCGATATTCTTAATTGAATCATAATTCATACATGAAGGTAGCTACTAACTTAATGACTTAATTAACTGAAAATATAACCATTCGGTTCATTTTAATGATGAACTGCAACGACTAATTATTCCTGTTTTCTTTGAAATCAGCCTCACTTGTGGAACATTTCTTGTGATGCACTGAAGCATCTTGTCTGTATGTTCTGCTCTCTGTACATCCAGCCATTGGCAAAGCTGGGAAAACACAACCAATCAAAGCAGACACATCAGTGCACTGGAGTTAATGCATCGCTTGTGTTTGTGCCCTTATATTGTGACAGATGCAGACACAGACTGTAGGAGAACGAGTGCCATTCTGGTCCAGTTTGCCCGCTCCACATGAAGGTGCAGCGGTTGCCTCAGAGAAAGCCATGCATTATGGATGGTGAACACCGGAATATAGCCCAGCGTCCTCTCCATGAGTCCCTGTTTGGAAGCATTAAAGATGAAATGTGTTTGAGAGAAGAAGTGCAGAAACGCCTGGAGCAGGGCTATGCAATTCAGCTGCATGCATTAATATATAAAAATGACAAACAATATTTAAAAAATGTCAAGTTGAGTCTGAAAAAGTGTTGATTAAAGACATTCCCTCTAAACAACAATTATTTCATAACATTAACAGAAAATAGTAAGAGTAACAATACTACTAGTTCTGCTACTACTGCTTACCTCTGCTACGAATACTAGGCTACTACTACTGCGCTACTACTACAACTACTACTATTACTACTACCAATAATATTAAAATAGCATTGTTATTGTTGTTGTTTTGTTGTTGTGTTTTCAGTGCGATTTTGCAATGGATCTCCTGGCCATGGTACAGACTGAAACTTTCTCTAAGAAGGAGCTGATGCTTAAAGATTTGCTCTCATTTGTATCTTTGAGCAGTCCGGCAGGACACAAAAACAGCAAGTGGAGCACTGTGCAGCCAGCCTTGCAGTGGTACGTGCACGCTCCACTAACCCATTCTCCATCAGGCAGCTAGCCTGGCTAGCCCGCGGGCTGCACCATCGCCGCCCTCACGTTCCCAGGCCTCGCTGGCTCATTACGAGAACCACGAAAATAGGAACTGAAAGATGCCAAATTGCACCGTAGAATTTTTAATTGGAGTTCATTTGCGTGCCTTCCGTGTTCGGGGTGGGGAACTATCGGTCGCGCGGCGACTTTCAGGAAAGAAGCGCTGCTAATAAAATGAAGATGTAAATAGCAGAGGGGCCGGGGAACGGCTCCGCAGTTTATGTTCTGGATTATATGAGCTTTGAGGTTTCAATCATATTTCTTAATTTTTCCCTGCTCAAGATTTCCCCCTCGTGCATATTACACGGTATAATATCTTCTCATCATATCAACAGCAACAATAACAATAACAGAACGGGGTGGGAGAACATCACAGCGATTTGGAAATGCAAGATTATCTTTGGCCTTATAATCTCTTTATCTTTTTTCATCTCTTGATTGCTTGGCGAAAGTGACTTCGCCACTTCCCATCCCGCACCCAGCACCTTCCGACCTGTTTATCGGGATTAAGTATGTCCTTTAATCCTATTGAGGGAATCTGATTAAAGCAGCACACGAGTGGCTTCCATGCTAAAGTGATTTTCTTTGTTATGCTTTACTCTGACCCCCAACCCCCCCTCCCATCCACCGCCCTCCCCCACGCCATCCATAGGGACAGAAAATTATTCCTGCTGTCGGGCTGATGCCGAAGCATGTTTATTCAACATAAGAAAAAAAAAAAACTCTAAATGCTCTTTCATAATAACACCAATTAAAATGATAGACTGTTGTTCATCTTTGCTTTTTTCCTAGTTGGTATAGACTTGGAGTATAAGATTGTATAGTAAAATGTACATTGTATTCATTGTGCATCACTCACATTTCCAGTAATCATCTCTGTTATTTTATCCAGGTAAACCTCAAACTCAACAGAACATTTGTTTGAAGGAAGTTTCAGATATTGGATTTGTACTTTACAAACTGTGGCCAATGACGTACCTCAACTCACTGCAATATGTTATCCCAACCAGCAAACCTAGCAGCGTCAACAATGTCCCCATGAAATTCCCATTCCTGTTGGGTCAAACCATTCAAAGTCGACTTCCTGTTTACTTAATGTCATCTTTGAAAAGCAAAAGAATAGTCTGCATGTTTAACGAGCCCAATGATTGGAATATACACCAGCAAACAATACTAATAAAATGTTGTGTATCAAAATAAACCATTTAAAGCAACCCTTAAAATTACTACTCAATCAACAGTCAATCACCACTATAATTATTACAATCAATTAAACACAGAGAAACTCCTGAAAAGTGTCTCCTCTAACGCTGCACCCTGTCCGTGTGAACTCACATCAGTTAGAAGTCCCGACCCAGGTCGCAAAACATCTGGGTGACCCTGATCCGGCTCAGTGAAAGACTCGTAATGTCACTTCTGTGCAGGCCCCACAAGGGAGAATTGGGTCACTCGCACCCTGGTAACACCTCTAAATCGAATTAATTTCACAGCTGTTAGGTCCAGAGAGGAATACAATGTACATTTCACCTTTTGATTATTGAGCCCGAAATACTATAGCTAAGCTCAAACAACTGCAGATTGTGTCTCAACAGACCAGTATTTTCATTTAATTTGTTTGGTCGTTATCTCTGAATAAAAAAATAAAAAAAAACAGATTCTGAAAAAGAAATCAACAAAGGACGTGTCTAAGATAAAGCAAAGTCTGATCTTCATCCTACAAGTGATGCTGGAAATATGAAATTGTTTTATTAGAATTCCAAGCACAAAACATAACAAGATATGTGCTGCCATCCTGTGGTGATTTGTGGCACTGCAGCCTTGTGAATGGCGTCAGTATCCTCTAACAGTCACGAAGAGCATTGTGAAATGTGATCATTGTAATTTGACTTGTAAACTACTAATCAAAAGGCTCCTTGAACAAAGGCTGTGATTGGAATTTGAGTGCCTGATATTTCTTCATCAGTGTCTGGCTTTTGGCTGCCTTTTCTGTGTATTCATGCCCCCTTCCCCACTGGAGATTTTCCAAACGGCAGGCAATCGGCGCTTTATTTGGAGAGGCAGAGCATGCGGCTGTATAATTATTGCTGATATGTTTGTTTTCTCTCGAGTGGCACGCTCAAACTTGGATGCTTTTCAGAGACTCCTCTCACCAGGGTCGCTGTGTGAGGTTAGGAGTCTGAATCCTAGACAGCGCCCCGTATGCTAACCAGCGCTGGAAGATACAACAGGACCCCGTCAAAGATACCCCAATTAAAACAAATGTGGGTGCCAGAAGGGCTGGGAGATTTTCGCCAGAACAATTCTGGTTTTATTCCCAGATATGCCATTGCATTATCATCTAGCCACAAAAGCTTTATAAATGGATAATCTGTTACAAAATAATGTTTTGTATATGATGCAAGTCTGGGGGTATGCCCATAGAAACCAATAGGCCAACTCACTCAGCACTTTATTAGGAACACCTGTACACCCACGTATTCATGTGATTATCAGATCAGCCAACTGTGTGGCAGCAGTTCAATGCATACAATGATGCAGATACGGGTCAGGAGCTTCAGTTAATGTTCACATCAACCATCAGAATGGGGAAAAAATGTGATCTAAGTGACTTTGACTGTGGAACGATTGTTGGTGGCAGACAGGGTGGATTGTGTATCTCAGAAACTGCTGATCTCCTGGGATTTTCTCACACAACAAGCTCTAGAGTTTGCAGAGAATGGTGGGGAAAAAACATACAGTGAGCAACAGCTCTGTGGGCAGAAACACCTTGTTTATGAAAGACGTCAGAGGAGAACCGGAAGGAGACAGTAACACTAATATGAGAGGCATCTCTGCATACATGGTCAATTAATTTCCATAAATGCATTTTCTTTGAGATTTTATCTATTTGAAGATGCCTGATATTGACTTGTGCATAAATGGAGGACACCTTAAAACTATGTGCCTTAGATTTCGATTGTTGCCTCTCTATTATTGAGTAATACATACGGTACACGGTGGATAGCAGATCACAGATACGCTTCTCTGGGAAAGCTGTCAACATTAGATGCCTTGATCTAGTGGGGCTTGTCTTCATCCTCATGAATATGAGAAAGAGTGAAAAAATGAACAGCAGGGTTTGTGAAGCCCGATTACTTGCTTACCCACTGTGTGATAACGCCGTTCTGTCTCCTGGTTCAGGAGCGACTCTGCTCAGAGTACATATCACAGCTAGAATTCACTTACACGTCACACTAATGGAGATAATGATCCCTCCAGTTTAAATGGTTTACATTTCTGAGTGTGCTTCTAAGAAATCAATGAATGAAAAAAAATTGAAATAAATAAAAATAAATAAATAATACAAAACAGAAAATCGTCTTTGTCCTGAGATTTAAAAACAGCAGCATTGTAAAGCACTTTCGTACAGACCCTTGGCTAAATGAACAAGCATAATTCAGAAGAAAATGGAAAACAGATTTTGCAAAGCAGAGTATTGCCGTACAGGAGCAAAAAAATCTTTACCCAATTAATATCCCGTGCATAAGTGAAACACCCCAGGTCTCTAACGCGCGTGTAGAGCGATGCCAAAGGTAGAGCGTGGCGATCTATAATCAGTTAAAGGTGAGTCTGTAATGCTGTGCACTGGGCCTGTGTGGGTCAGCTTGCTGGTGTGAGTAAAGTAGGCCATCAATGTGCCCAGCTTGATGACATCATGCATCTCTGGTAAGACTGCAGATTTCCACCATGCAACCTTTATTGAAGCACAGTAGCTTTGCTGTTGACCTGTAATATTTTGACATTTCATGGCATAGGTAATGCAGCCTGCACCTATATTCTCGCTGCATGCTGCACATTGACGGGACACCTTTTTGCACATTTTCAGGTGGAGTTCTGTACTTCAGAAGGCACGCATGTGAAATTGCTTGCCGTAATGTGTAGAATGCCTTCTTAGTTATATTTCTCTAATGGCGATAACAATGTGCTCCACTACATGAGCATGCCCCACTGACAGAGCCATTATTGTCTGCCACTTTAACAAAAAGCAATGCATGAATGGTACTGGGTAGAGTAGGCGTGATGCTATTGAGGAGATAAAATAATATCTGGGTGCATTAAACATATGACTTGAGGCTTAAATGGAAAAAGTGTTCAGGTAAGAGTGCTGCTAAGAGTGCCCTTTGTAGAAGATGCTCTTTTCCTCACGATGTTCTGCTGCAGCAACGGTAACCATTATCTCCAGAGTGCATTGCAACACAATCATCGTTTATTTATAAATGTTTTTGTGTGGCGACGGCACTGATGACCAGCACCATTAGAATCTTCAGTAACACGGAGCCGTACTTATGGTAATTGTGCTCTCCACATGTTTCAAGAGCACACTTAGCTGTGTGTTAGATGGCAATGATAATGGCATGACTTGACAATCAGAAATAGGGACAAACAGTTTTGTCAGTGCAGTAATAAATTATCAAAACCGGCATTATCATTAAAATACCAATGATCCTTGTCAACAGTAATAACTGGTCAATTTTGTGTTACACAACAGGCTAGCTTTAATATGTACCCCTTCTGTTTCCGAGTACAAAGGGAGAAATATGACACTTGCAGCCTGGTTTTTAGGATGAGTTTAAATGTAAACACATAGTGGTATTATTTTCTGTCACACAATGTAAAAGGCAGCTCTTATGCAATCTGAATGGATAGAAATACATAAAACAACTGTGACATTTCATTCCATTTTTATTTCTTAACCGACAGAGTGCAGTTTTACGAAGCTCTCACAAAGAAAACTAACAGCAGCATTGACAACAGCGGTAAGTAAGGTGGAGCATGTAGCTTTTATTCATGTGCTTGTACAATGAGCAGTTACAATAGATCATGTCATATCACAAAAAGCAAATAATTTCAAAGATGGTGTTCGTCCCAACACCAGGAATGAACATGGTTTTGTTTGACAGAAAAGTCCAATTTTCTGACATAGGTAAAATATGGCTCTAGTGTAACTTCAAGAACTAATATAAATGGCCTAAAATACATAATACAACATTGACATTCTACGGTCAATGTGACAAAGTCAACACCATTCGTTTTTTCTTTGCATCAATAGTCGGTCCAGTCTACTTGTGCTGCAGGTTGGATATTGCAGCATGCCTGTGTGACCCTTCATCACTGTGTACTGCTGAGCTGCTCAATCTGTGCTTCAGCGCAGTGCTGGCTGCAGTCTGCACAGGCGCAGAGCAAATGACATACCCCCCGTTACCCGATGACTTTGAGTCCTGGCCCCTCAATGACACACGACTGCAGTGCCACTACGCTTAAGTACTCTTAAGACAAGGGCTTGAGTTACAGAACATTCTTGTGTTCACTTTGCTAACAGTGCGGCAGGGCCAGATTTCACACCGGAAGGCCAGGGTTTGGGCTGATGGATATCCACTGAACGGTTGGCAGAACTCGATCCCGCGGCTACATTACGCTAATGCACTTCCTTTGTAATTGCACCCCTGCAGTCCGTTATCACTGCCGGATCGATCCCGGCGGATATTCGCTGAAGAAATTTCAGGTTAAGTACCTTGCTCAAGGGCGCTACGTTGTTGTCACATCCAGGATTTGAACTTAAGACCTTCTGGACCCAAGCCCAGTTCCACTGCTCTACACTACTTTCCGGGGCACCTTAAAGCGAACCTCGGCTGGAAAATCATGAATGAGAAGAATACAGAGACTGGTAAATTCAGTTCTCATTTGATCCTTGTTTCAGAATTGCATAGCATACTTCCTGGTATTCACAACTGAAGCATTGAGGCCTTTGTTTATGGAGGAATGGAGGAATGTATTATGGAGTAGTTTTTACATTCAATCATATGATTTGAAAAGGCATTTAAACTGAACGCAAATTCATGAATTCAAATCAATGACCATGACAACCCGAGGCCTAGATATGAACAGCAAGCCGAAAATGAGGTACTTTGAGGTCAGAGAGCCAATACTCCCATCTACTACGCAAGATTTATTTCCTGGCTCTACTCCTTTCTTTACAATCAAAAAATGTCACCTCCCTGTTCCTTTCTCGTTTTCAACCCCTCCTACATCCCAAAGATGACAAAGCTCACCCACCAATTATTCTGGTTAGCGGTGGTAGCTTTCATCGTATTTCAGGCTGCTGGAATCACTTCTCTTTCTCTTTACAGTAGCTCATTCATATCAGCCAAGCAGTGGAAAGTATGCCAAAATGCTCAACTGACATTTCCATAGCAGAAACTCCCACTTTGCTGTCGGGTGCTTTCGTCTATTAGTTCTCAGAGTGCCAGAGCGCACTCAGAGTGCTCTCCGTCCGTCCAGAATTCAAAGCGATCAGAGAGCATTGTGGTTCAGAAACTCAGAGCGTCGCGCTGGAAGCGCTCGGCTCTACAGCTGAAGAGACAGTTGATCCGTGTCTGATCGTTCCAATCTAAAAAATGGCTGAAGAGGTTTTTGTAGTTTGTAAATAGTCAGATTTCTGTGCGCTCTATGGTGTTTTAATAACAGCTGATTTTCAGAGTGAATATAGGAATGCACCCGTCGTGTGCAGCAAAGTTATGGGCTAGGCAACTTTAGCTTAGTAGGTATGGAACAGGCCTATATTGGCCACTGCTAACACAGCACCTGTGTGTTTCAGTCTGTATCTAGCCTGTCGCTGAACAAAATGATGTACACCTTTGTCACCCACCCCATTAACCTCTATCCTGCCCCTGGGATGTTTCCTCGATGAGCTTGACACCCTAATCAGCTTGTTCCCCAAGGACAGCACCTTGCTGAACCTCCTCGACAAATTTAACATCCACCTGGAAGCCTCCCAGCCTGCTGCCTTCCTACCACTACTCCACTCCTTTGACCTCTCCCTGCAGCACTCTCCCCCAACCCACAAGGCAACCTCCTTGACCTGATCTTTGTGAGAAACTGATGCTCGTCTAACCCCTCTACATATGTCTGATCACCACTTTATTTCCTTCTCCATCCCTCTTGCTACCCATATCTCCACCTGCCTGAGAGACATCCAGAGCTGGATGGACAGCCACCATCTAAAGTTCAACCCAGGTAAGATGTCCTCTCTGAGAACATTGTGGTGGTGACCCGGGCATGCAGGTTTTTCCTGTACAACATCCGGAGAATCAGTGCCTTCCTCACCTATTCCTTCTTCAAGCAATGGTCCCGCCTTGACTACTGTGACTCTCTGCTGGCTGGCCTTCCGGAATCTGCTGTCGGATCCCCACCACTGATCCAGAATGCCATGGCTGATTTAAAGATAGCAACAAATTGGGCACAGGTTGCCAGTGCATCACTTTGTACAGTATGTTTGTTTTATAATATGTTCAAGTTGAAAATCTTGCATGCTATATTTTTAAAGTATGCATGAGAAAAAAACATTTCCAGTTTCCTTTTTAAGAATTCATGTTTTTCTGGTAGAAGATCTAGAATGATGCACTTGGTCTTGCTGACCATCTGCTAAAAACAATTCCGGGTGGGTTTTTGCCAAAAGTTTTTTATTATTAATAAACAGAATAGTTCCTTTTCATGTTCATCACCTTTCGAAAGCTTGGCTTTGTTGCAATATAAAAAAAATATGGATACAGTTTACATAGAATACCCTAGGAACAGCAATTCAAATTACTGTCAAAGCTTCTGTCATATCTCTCCTTTGGTTCTGTGAGAAGAGCTGCACTCTACTGCGGAAGACAACGCAGCACGACAAGTCAATTTTGATTCAATTTCTCTTGCTCAACCAACAGACAACAGCTTTACAAAGCTTTCTTCATAAATAGGAACAGCTGTGAACCACAGAGGACAATAATTAGTGACTGCTGTCGGCAGCAGAAAGTGTAACATATAGATTGGTCATGTCACATTAAAAAAAACATACTTCGAAAGATGTGTTTCAATCCAGAAACAAGGAATGCACATAGGTATGTTTAACCAAACTGCCCTGTATCACAGTGTTTTGTGTCATTTTTGTGTATTGCTGTACACAAGAAACTTGCTTTTTTAAGTCCGATCCTTCAATTGATGAGTCTTCTGCAGTCCTTGTAAACACAGCAGTACCATGGTTTCTTAGCCAGGATGACATTCTAAAAAACTGATTGTCACTGACCTCACCTAACCAAATGGTTATGAAGAAGTAGAAGGCATAATGGTGGGGACCATCGCCATGTCTCTGAAGCTTGATTTGACAACAGAAATGATTGTGGCCTTTACGGTTGTCAGGTGTCAGAACTGAACCCGGAAGAAGGCAGAATAAGTGTCTTTATTTTGCAAAAGGCAGGTCAGACAGGCTGTGGTCAAATGTAGGCAAACAGGAACAACAGAGGTAATGAAGTTCGAAATGGGTTAACAGGGTAATCCAAAAAACAGAAGTTGGTACACAAAGGTACAGAGTACAGACAGGCAAATAAACGCAGGGAAGAACAGCCTGGACACATTACAATCTGGAAAAGTAACAAGGCGAACAGTTTAAATACACAGACAAAATTAACTGAAATGATGAACAGGTGCGAATGCAGGGAACAGGTAAAGAGACACAGGTGAAATTAATGACTGAAAAGACGGAAAGAGAGGGACATGAAAACAAGGCAGGACACAGAAAACGCTACAACTGGGGAGCCTGGACTGTAACAGTGGTAGGCTATTTCATTCCAGTTCGGTACTTAACTGCCCCATTTTATTAATCTTTGACTCAATTTAACCAGTTAAGCTTGCCCCTCCAGTAGTGAGTAGGTTAGCTGTTTTTAAGAGAACTCTACAATCTCTTCCACGGCAGCCTATTAGGACTTTAACAGAGCTGGGCAAATACATATGGCATTAAATCTGCAGCAAGCTGCACATAGCTGTTGATGATAGGTAAGCTTTTTGCACTTTACAAGAAGGACGTTGCCGTCTTGCCACGGTCAACATGGTCTTATGGATAAGTGAAGTACAAGAGTGTCAAACATTTTAGTTATTCACCCTCTTGCCAAAGTTCCCCAGACCCTGTCTTAGTACCAGCAGTGCCCCATCAATGGGAAAGAATGCTCTAGTACAGGGGTGTGCAACAAGGGCCGGTCTGTTTATGGATTTTGTGTCAACATCTGCTCTTATTTAGTTGGCCCAATAACATCTTGACTGGATGTTTGTATACGCACCAGTATCCAAAATATTTTACTCAAGTACAGCTTGGAGTGAGCCAGCATAGTGTATAGAGATGTCAGAAAACTAAAACCGAGGTCATTGAACAGAAACGAGCACGCAGACTGGAATTGAGCGCCCTTGATCGAGCATCACAGCCGTGACCCGTCTGCAGTGTAAATACAGATGTTGTGGCGCTGTGATTTGTCTGACGCTCCTTCATGGAGGTAGACCCAGTCGGATGTTTTTTGCCACGGTATTGACACAGGCACTCAGGAGAGCTGCACGACAGCAGTGCAGCCACTGCCTTTAATTGCATCGAAGCAGACCGGTCCCAATTAGCCACCTGGGTATTTAATCCAATCATCTTTTACTCTGGGGCACCCCGTTGGGCGGGATCTCATTCTAGCGCACACCGCTCTCAATAAGGCGTGATGGAAATGAAACGGCGGGTAATATAATTGCACATTAGCAGGCTAAGCTTGCGCCTCCCTATGGGGCTGTTAATTCATGGTAACCAACTTAGATTTCTGCCACTGTCTAATAACGTTAATGAAAGGCTCCTATTACTGACGCCAAACGCCAGATGCGTCTGACTGGGGCTGAAGATGCTTTTCATGAGGATAACTCCTTTCAGAAAGTAACCACTGAGTGCACGATGTCACATGCTCTGCTTCAGAGAAAATAAATATATTCCACAGAATGAGAAACGAATGCTCTCTGAGCACAGTTTCGGCAAAACGGAACGTAGTTCGTCTCACGTTACTTTTGAAAGCCTTCCAAGGCCTTGGAAAAGGTGATATCTTATCTCTTCCACTGCTTGAGGTTTAATTCACCTTAATGGCATCACTGGAATGTCGAATTCTGTAGAATTGCTGAAGTGAACTAATCTATCACTCTTTTTTAATTGATTAATATTCAGCAGCACTGTTTGGGAATCAGCATGAAGAAAGCAGGAGATGGTTCTGCTAGTTTAGGTCCATCTTAACTCAATATGGGTATCTTTGCCTGTCTGTTCCCACACAAAATAATTTCACATGACTACTCTATCTGTCATATACATACATACATACATACATACATACTTAAATACATACATGTGGTACAGTACATACATGTACACAGACCCACACATGGACACACACATGCATATTTTCTTATTTTTCTGGTTATACAGTGTTATCCATCTACCCGCTAGAGGTCAAAGTTGAAGCAAAGGTGTGAGTGGCTACAGTGAGTGGTTTAGTTTTCTTGAGCAAATGATAAACCTCAACTACTGTATCTTTTACCTCCAAGACCAGTTTATTAAAAAGGCAGAGTTAGTCAAAGTATGGCAGCAGTCATGCAACCCTGCAGTGTTCTCATATCGAACACACAAATCTATGGGCGTGGTTATTACTTGGATGGGAGTCCATGTCCTCAGTGGAAGTGGTGCTGGTGGGCCAGTAGGGAACGATCTTGCCTCTGGACCAAGTAAAAGTCAATGCTCCAGTGCAGTAATAGGGCATTGTGCAGCAGAAAGCAAATTAATATTTAATTTGACATTGATTTGGTTTAGAGGCATCACTGTATCCAATTGCTTTGCTGGAGTTCATGCGCTAGCTTCTTTTCTGTGAGGCTGTAGCACTGGCAGGTGGGTACTGTAGTCCGTACTCCACACAGGGGGTTTGGGTGTGTTGCCTGAAAAACCCTGCCCCTTAGAAGCTGGAATTGCCATTGGCTTACATCGCCCACCTATCTGAAGGGGAAAGTGTCGTCCCAAAAGAAACAAAAAGTGCAGGAGGTGCGGACTTGGTTGACAGCTTGTCAACATCCCGATATCCAGGAACAGAAGGTGAGTCACACGTTTCATCACTGGTCCACCGCTCATTGCATCTGGTACATTTTACCACTGGAAAAGCACTAAAAACAATGCTCAAGGCTACACGGGGACAACCATTTTGCAGAATGAAAGAGAAGTAAAGGGAGAAAACATTAAGGGAACTGTAAAAAAAAAAAAAAAAAATTAAACAGGAATTGATTCAGTCTGGAGAATTTAGTCCCTTTGAGCAGCTTCTGGGTCCCTTTACTGGGTGGAGAATGGTGGGGGGGGGGGGGGCGTTAGAGTGGCCAGACGTGACATCTTAGACACTAGAACTGTTTTTATCCTCTGGTTCTAATTGAAGTTTTATGCCCATGAAATGAAAGGGAAAGTGTCAGAAATAAAACAGAGGCTCACACTGGACCGCAGGAGAGCTCGGACGCCGCGGGGAGCCTACGGGACCCTTCCCGCTCCCGCTCTGTGACTGCTGTAAAATGTCACGGGGAAGAGCGACCACCTTGCGTCTCGCAGGGAGTTGAAAAGCTTCCCACACCGACTGGAACATCTGCTGACGGTCAGAGCCGGAATCTAGCCTTTGTTTCACTCCGCAGGTGCACCTCACCAGCAAAGGCTCAAACGAGCACCTGAGCAACAGGACCAGAGCTAAAATGGGCTCTGATTCCAGCTCTCTGTCCTCTTTTCCAACCTGATCACATCTGAAGCAAGGCTTCTTCCTTCTGCAAGGCTTCTTCCTTCTGCAAGGCTTCTTCCTTCTGCAAGGCTTCTTCCTTCTTTTGTTCAAGACAGGGTTCATTTAAAAATAACAAAACATTTTTTTTTGTTAGCATTTATATATTTGTTTAAGTTTTGTGTTCAGTTCTTGTTATTTGGCTGGACTAATGCTTCTGGGAAAGGGGCGTTAAAGTGCTTAGTTTTCATTATCGTTATCAGGAAAGCTCAGAGAGATAATATATCACAGGCACTTACCCTGCAAGCCTGTGAAATGAAATGATGTTGAATTGCGGACAATGGCTTCTTAATGGTGCTGGAGTCCATCCGAAAGCCAAGCTGAGTAGGTCATATAGCGCTAGATGAAATCTTTAGCAAACCATTTATGTGGGCACACGAGGCCTTGATGTCCTAATGGCCCTTTGATAAAGCTCAAAGTAAAAAATAAAAAAAAAGGAAAAAAAATATGTAATTTCAGCTTTAAAAGTCACTGTGTGACTCAGTTGATGTGGAGGACCAAGGAACATTTTCTACCTATTTATAGACTGTTAAAGACACCATCACACACTATGCTGATGTTTATCACAAATGTCAACTTGAGATCTGGCAATTTACTGGTCTGATCTGATTGTGCTTAGTAGGGCTGTTTCCCACCACAAACTTCCACTCAAAGTATGCTGATTGGCTGGACTAGTCTGATTACGCTATTTAAGAATGATTTTCACTCTAAAATGCAGCTCAGAGTGGGCTGATGGACTGGTCTGGTCTGATTGCGGTGTAGCAACAGACCCATAAGACACTGCCACTTAAAAGAGGACACATTGCTCTCGAGGAGGGTTGAGTGTAACTCTTCGGAAAAGAGACTGAGAGCGAGAGAGAAAGAATTTGACCTCTTTCGCTGAACACACATTAGCTTCCAACTGTGCTTTCAGAAGCACTTGCCAAACAAGAACTTCTCTGTGTGTGGTTATGTGATTTATTCTCACACATAACAGCAAAAGAGGCGCACGCAGTGGAAGTCCCAAACGGCTGCACCTTCACAATGACAGCTCACACTCAGAAGCGAATCAGGAGCACGCCGTGTCAACAGGAGTTCTTGCCTAGACACCCAATTCAATGAATCAGTGACTTTACTGTACTTTTCTGCCTTTTAGCAGACGCTCACGACTTACGCTAAAAACACAGGTGCAAAGATCAGCGATTGAAGTGCATTAATTCCCAAGAAGGGGAAAGTGTCGTCCCAAAAGAAACAAAAAGTGCAGGAGGTGCAGACTTGGTTGACAGCTTGTCAACATCCCGATATCCAGGAACAGAAGGTGAGTCACACGTTTCATCACTGGTCCACTGCTCATTGCATCCGGTACATTTTACCATCTGGACTGATCAATAATGAACTGTGATTTTTTTTTATTTTTAGAAAAATAATGCGCCAATCCATATTTAATTTTGACTTAATTTTCTGGCTTTGATACTTAATGGGAATAAATCCCAATAATATTACCCACAAAGCAGTGCCCGGATGATGCAAGTGGAGGCAATCCATTATCTGTGCTGTGGCAGATAGATCAATGAGAAGACTTAAGAGGTTTTCTTTTGGCAGGGCCTGCTTTCAACTCTTCCTCATCAAATAGGAGATGCTTCCTCTCTCCATTTTGATCTTGGTGTTTTCTCTTTATTGAAGGGGTCTGAAGAGTCCTGACACTTGAGTTGCCTCTGACTCTTTCAATTTTCCCTTCGGCAAAGTCAGGAGCTCCTGCCTAGCCCCCATGAGGTCCGCAAACTTTGCCGGGGACGATGCACTCGTGACACAACACCTGCCTCCTTAACTCTCGCTGCACAGGAGGAGCGCTTGGGTTTGAACCTTGGTGTGTCCGTGATATTCATTTTGGCACAACAGAGATAGAATATTTTGCAAAATGACTACGACTCATCTTCGAACAAACACACACAGATAACACATACAGATGTCATCGTTACGGTAACAGTTTGCCACCGAGATGCCGATTGGACGTTCTTGTGCGAGCTCAGAGCTTGGTGGGGGCTCCTTGCTGACATGGCACTAATGAGGCCCCCAGTGGGGCTTGTTCAGAAGAGGGGCTGAAGGCGTGTGCAGGATGCTGTCCGTCAGAGGGGCGACTGTGTCCTTCCCCGGGGAAGGTGCAGGAGGAGGCATCAATCTGACCTTCTTTGGACACCTCAGGAGCCTCCCTATGCACCCAGATACCCCTCACACTCTCCTCTTCTATTAAAAAAACAGCACTGTGGTTTCTTCAGAGGTGTGCCACCTGATTACCCTCCAACTGAAGGGGGGGGGGGGGGGGGGGAGAACCCAATCAAAAGGTGGGAAGTCCAGAGGTCAGAAAATAATGGTCCTTCCATGTGTATGTTCCACCCATAAACTCAGCCAGCAGATTTCTGTAATTAGTTCTGCCTCCTAGCTGGAGAAATGTGCTAATTAGCAAATCCAGGTGATTGGAGCAAAATACTAGGGAGGTATTTTACTTCCTGAATGTGTGTTTTCCACCTCTGCACCAGTCAGCAGCTGATAAATGCGCTCAGGAATCAGTTCTGGACCGTGGGGCATATTGCTGTTCCAAGGGGCCATGCTTTTGCAAGATGTGCCGCACGACAAGGAAAATATTGGCCCTTCATCTCAGTCTGGGATGACGTATAAGCAGAAACAGGCAGGTCCAATCCCGAGCGCTGCTATACATGTTGCACATTGGTCTTTGCTCTCATGTCAGCTGACAAAGAATGCCTTATATCCCCTCTGGCAGGAGGACATTTTGTCTGTGTATCAACGCTGAAAAGATCGCCAAAATCGACAAGCTCGCCAATGCCCCTACGCGACCGGCCAGCCAGAATAAGCCAGAGCAGTGGCATTCCCCATCTCCAATCACACAGGAGTAAACACCACTCCCTGCGACATTCCCAGCAGTCCGTGCGTCCTCAGAGCCCTGCCCGCCCCTGCCGCAGATTGAGGGCTGCGTCGGTTAGCAGACGTGTGAGGGGGCGAGAGAGACGACGGTGGAACGAGGGGACGGCAGTGTTGGCTGATGTGACGCCATCGTGGTTCTGGGTTTGGGTCTCTGGCCCCAGGTGACAAGATGCAGCCCCTGTCAGATGCTGTCAACACCACCACCCCCACCCCCACCCCCACCCCACACACACACGCACACACAAAAGATTATTCTCACTCTGTGATTAAAGCCCACCTCTCCACCCCCACACACACACACACACACACACACACACGCACACACACACTTCTCCCAGGGGGTCCTCCCGCAGGATTGTCAGTATCCGGGCAGCGATCCCTTATCAAGCTGTCCCACCTCCCAGACGGCCCTCTGAGGCAGCCAAGATATTTATGAAGACACGCGGCCCTTTTTTTATTTAATTATTTACTTACTTATTTAAAATCACTCTGACAGGATGTGCACCCCGAGGGGCTGAAGGGTGAAAAAAAAAACCCCCATCTGATTTCCATATGAGCCGGTGGGAGACGGGCAGGGTTCCGGCAAAATCAATCCTGCGGACGTCTGTCACGGCAAACCTGCTGCCGAAATCGATGCATTGCAGATGCCAGGCCTACTTACAGCGCCCGGGGTGCACTGAGCGGCGGCTCGTGAAGAACGCGAGGGATCTTTCTCCCCGGCGTGTTCTCCAGAGACTTAGCCCAACGTTTTTCTGTGGGGGCTCGCACCCCCACCTCCAAAGTTTAAATAACGCCACACCGTTCGGCTGGGGGCTTTGGAATACCTGCTTTCATACAGACTTCTCTTCAGCTGTTAATACACCGGCGTCAAGCGGTACAGGATCCGGCCGAATGGCAGCGAGATGGTTTTTTGCCGGAATTTCTCTGCCTTTAGGAGCTGGGCGCTCGATTTGATCATTAATGACAAAGAAAGAGAAAGTGCCACCGTGAGTCGTTTTAATTAGCACAGAATTCCCAAGCCGGTGGCGCTGTGAAGACACGGAGAATGCTCACGCGATCCGTCCGTCAGCCGGCTGTCAGATTAACCAGCTCTACACGACAGCAGCGTAATAAAGGACCGCTCAGAAATAGCGCCCCTCACCCCCGCCCATACCTAAGCCTGCTAAATTGCTTCATCATGTCTTGATGGGGCAATTAACATGTGTGAAATGATGTTCCATGCATGAACAGGCAAGTTGGTTACACATCACGCTCGCATAATCTATAGTATTATATAGCAAATATTCATTTATTTTAACTTGAGGCAGTTTGCATTGTACATCTGTCTATATGGCAGTGAGTATTTGCTCTGTGTAATAAATAACTGTCACATCATTCCTGCTTAGAATAATTTAAAATATATTATTATTTCAGCACTAACGAGGGCGCACTGTGAGGGGAGAGAGAACAAATTAGCGGGATAGAGGGTTTTAAGCCCTTATTGCTATTTCATGCTCTAGGCTATGGTGCATACTGATGTCACTCCACTCTGACCTGTGTGATTACGGTCCTGCCCTGATCACTGTCCTGATTCAGACACATAATCCGTGAGCATTCTGGTGCAGTTTGGGCTTTTCTGAGAGCAGAGGTCCTGATTCTGTTCCCCACTGTCTGTGACCTGCGAGCCTGTGCCGCTGGCCTGTGTGTGCTGCTAGCCTGCGTTGCGTCTCTGTTTGCAGGGTCCGGGGGGTTCCACAGGCCTCTCCCAGGTCCTTCTGTTTGCGGTGCTAGCAGAATTGTGGAGATCACTGGCATCGAGATAACAACGGCGTTTCCCCCCCACCTGCGCTAAACAGAGGTTACCTTTAATGCCACAGGATTCAAATTTGTCATGTTCTTTGAAAAGCCAATCTCTGCTGTCTCATCTCTGTGGAGCCTGGCAGGTTTTTTGCAATACGTTTATTTTTTTTTTCAGCCCTGGTGAAACATGACATTTAGGAGCAGTGGGAGGTGTCATAGCAACCCAGATAAGTGCCGACTGTGAAACAGCTGGATCCCAATGCCAAATTCAATGAAAACATCAACAGGGACATAACTCACTTCTCCAGCTGCCCTGAAGGTGGCAGCACATCTCCATGGTTGAATTGACTTAATCTTCCTCCAAAACACCCCCCCCCCCACACACACACTTTTTTTCTTTTGTCACCCTAAAATTTCCTTGGGAATGTATGTTATGATGGGGTAATGTTGAGCGATTTATCAATCCGACCGAAAAAGAGCTATTCAAACATGTCTGGCCAGGCCAAACTGCTGGCCAGACATCCTCTCACAACAGCGTGATGGGCCTTGAATCACAATTAATCCTTCCCCGCTCGATTTGCCAATAGTGATTCCACAGCTCAATGAGAAGAGCTGACTGTCTTGGCTGAGGATTGCGCAGGGACTGCAGGGCTGAGAACGTGTGAGAGAGATAGAGCGCGAGAGAGAGAGAGCAAGAGATAGAGGGAGAGACAAAGAGACAGAGAGAGAAAGAGAGATTTAAGACGATGTAACCTGTCATTCAAGACAAAATTATGGTGCTGTTATGGCCTCTGTACAAGGCTGGGCTATTGGTCTTGACACACTTATTTTTTCCTCTGTCGCCATTAGCAACAAATAGAGACTCCTCAGTGGCCAATAAACTAGGTTTATTGCTATTATATTTCCCAGGTAAAGAAAAGGAAATTATTTCTTTTTTGCTGAATCTCACAACTGTATTTTTTGTCCCCTTTTCCCCGAGCAGAATGACTCATATTTTGTCACAGGAGGTAGTTGCACCTTCCTTCAATAATGCAATTCCCCCATCGATGAGAGAATGCCAAGACAAGTGTCACAACTAAGTGACGTGATAATTGAAAAGGTGATTCATCATTTAAATAAATGGACTAAATGCAAATAAACAAACCCAAATTGAAAAACCTAAAAGCATGCATGTCACTGGGCTCCGTTTTTGTAGTGCCCCACACCCTTCTCCTCTTTCTGTCGATGTCCTCCCCTCCCCCCAAACCCCCCTCCCCACAACCCAACCCTCTGTCAGCGATGGCAGCAGTCCGAGGTCATCCAAGCCAAGGGTAAACACAGCGACTGTCCTCCGTAGGTGGGCGGGGCCTAAGGAATGGCCAGCTGAAGAAGCTCCGCCCAGCATCCTCCGTCACCTCTGATTGGCTGCCGCCCTCGCAGCTGACCTTGTCCTGCGGTCACACCGGGAGGGCCACCTGGGCACTCTCCGCAATTAACGACAACGCACAGAAAAGGTCTTGCACTGCATCTGTGGAGAGGAACGGAGAGCAGAATGTGTCTGCCACCCACACACCCTCCAGAGGGCCCCGAATAAAATAAAAAAAACAGCTATGGGAGTTCAGACAAATGGAGAGCCTCTATTCTTTAATCGCAGCCTTTTTGTCAACAACCATGAGGAGTGACTGCTCGCTGGGCTTTTTTTCTGAACACAAATATGTTTAACAGACACATTCAGAGCTGATTGTGCTCTGCTTGTTGTAAATAAACAAGCTGGCACACTTTGCATTTACATCCCTCATTCCTCAATCTGAAATATGTGTGAGTGTGCATGTGGGTGGTGTGTGTGTGTGTGTGTGTGTGTTCAAGTGTGTGCGCTCTTGTTTGTGTGCAAGTGTGTCTGTGCATGTTTTAGTGTGTGTGTATGTGTGTGTGTGTGTGTGTGTGTGTGCAGATATGGATCCTGGGTCAGAGTTGGATATCTCCCCAGCTGAGATTTTGTTGAAAATACCCCCCTCCCTTCAAACCGAAGGTGGCAGGGACTGGTTTCCAGCTTCTGCGGAAGCAATCCGTCGCCTCTCCAATTGTGACTGGCTTGTACCCGCACCCTGCTCACTCAGCCGTACCTGCAGTCCCTGGGTGGCTCTCCTGTCTCAGGTGTTTGTAATTTATGCATCCCTCTGTGCTCTGAACCTCCCTGTCACAGCATCCAAATTAATTATAAGTTTCATAACTCATCAAACTGTGAAGGACAATTACTCAACAAAAATTAACAAATCAGCTTTGTTCATGCCCCCCCCCCCTCTATCTCTCTCTCATTTGCTCAGTCTCTCTGTCAGTCTCTCTCTCTCTTTGTCAGTCTCTCTCTCTCTCTGTCACTGTCTCTCTTGCTCTCTCTCTGTCAGTCTCTCTCTCTGTCACCCTCTCGCTCTCTCTCATTTGCTCTCTCTCTCTCTCTCAGTCTCTCTCTCTCTGTCACTCTCTCTCTTTCTCTCTCTCCGTCTGTGTGTGTGTGTGTGTGTGTGTGTTAAGGTCAAGGACACGACAGCTTTAAAGGATAAAAAGGATCATCAGTGACAAGCGGATGACTTGATGAGCAGAGAATAGCAGGGTACAGTACAGGCTGGAGGCCTGGAGCTCTCAGAGGCCTGCTGATCTGCAGTGGAGAAGTGGAGGATTCTGCACGGCACTGCGGCCTCTGAGGTATGGATGGCCCCTGTTGATCCTGAGAGGGGAGAAGGTTGCTCTTCTTGTGCATGCCATGAAACAGTGCTGCGCATTTCTGTGACATGCCAGAGGTTGAGACATATGTTATGCTTATTAAAAATGGTCTGTTGGCAGCTGGGGGAGCTTTTTGAAATGGCGTGTTTTTTGCTTTCTTCTGGGGGAGTTTTTGGACCAATGTGCGGCTTCCAGCAGTGCTACATGGTAGTACTCGTGAATTTTTTATACGGGCAGGCAAGACCTGTGACTGTGGTCACACACGGGAGTATGCTGTGTGGTGGTGGGGCCACAGATGTCTTGCTCGTGTTTAGGGGTTATGACTGTCTGCCTTAGGCTAGAATTTGAGTATTTTATAATGATGCATGTTATGGGAAATGAATGAACATGATGTCTTAGGGGAGCTATTTGTGTGGTAAATGAAGCAGAGATGGATATATGTTTAGGTTGAGGGGCCAGGCATCATTGTTTTGTTTTCTTTTTCGGTGGAGTGGGTAGAGATGAGAATTTTGGGTTTGTAAATACAGGGTTTGGGTAGGTTTTAAGGAAAATAAGTTTTTTTATGTTTCCATAAAACAAAAACAAAAGTCAAACTCTTTCTCGTTCTTTTTTTCCCTCTCTCTTCATCTCTAGAGGCTGTCTTTGTCCAGATTCAAAATCCTTTTAAAATCCATTTGCATGTGCACACATCTTTCTCCTCTGTCGTTTTTGTGCCAGGCTGAAAAATGGGGTGAGGGATTTGAGGATCGTCAAGTTGTTATCCAGAGCTGTGCGTGTTAAAGCACCTGCCCGTCTCTCAGAGCTGTCTGAAGGGTGGCATGAAGTGGCACTACCCGACCCCCCGGCCTGCCTGTGCAGCTGGGCAGGTGCTTTAAGGGGCACCCCATCCCCTCACAGACGGACCGCCATGAAACAGAGGATTTGGGAGCCAGATTCTTCCCGCAGGGGTCAACCCGGTATCCAGGTTCTATTTGGCAGTGTCCTCCTTGGCTACGCACCTGAGTGCTACTCGAAAGCTCGGACTGCTGGGAAACCTGAGGGGTTGGAGGGGAGGGACCCTGCTCCGTCGTCCAATCACAATGGTGGAATGCGATGTGACTCGGCAGGTCGGCAGGGGAAAGGTCACGGCTCCTCCAGCACTGCTGGCAGCGCAGGGGACGTGGTCACCTGCCCACCTTGCGGAAAGGTCAAAGGTACAGGCGGGACACGGAACCGTGCTGAGACAGAAATGGACTGGACACAAACAGGCCAGAGCAGAGCCGACTGGCTCAGGGAGGAAAGGGGAAGGCCTGGAGAGCACTGGTTAAGGTAAATGACTGGGTGGTGGTTCGATCCCCGATGTAGGCACAATAAGATCCGCACAGCCGTTGGGCCCTTGAGCAAGGCCCTGAACCCTGCATTACTCCAGGGGAGGATTGTCTCCTGCTTAGTCTAATCAACTGTACATCGCTCTGGATAAGAGCGTCTGCCAAATGCCATTAATGTAATGTAATGTAATGTAATGTATCGGAAGGAAGGCGGAAAAGTTAGTCCATCTGAAGAAGTATTCTGCTGAAAGAAGAACACATCTAACATAGAGCTCTTCTGTAAGAAAGCCCAAACGCCTCTGAGATGTCCCCCAAAGGTGTATTCTCTCATTCTTTCAGTGACGTACAGGCTGAGGACAATCCAAAGTCATACAGGTGTGAGAGAATGTGTTGCCCCTCGGAGTACAGCTGAAGTAGTTCCAGAGAGAAATACTTTTGTATACAATACATTCGTATTTGTGCGCATGTTTGTATTTGTATGTGTCTGCACATGTGCATGTGTGTGCGTGTGTATGTGTGTGCATGTCTATGTTTGTGTGTATGTGTGTGTGTGTCTGTGTGCATATTTGTATGTGTAGGTGTATGTGTCTGTCTGTGTGCGTGTGCATGTGTATGTTTGTGTGTGTCTGTGTGTGTATGTGTTTGTGTATGTGTATTTGTATATGTATGTGTACGTGTGTGTATGTGTTTGTGTATATGTATGTGTACGTGTGTGTGTGTATGTGCATGTGTATGTGTATGTGTATGTGTATGTGTACGTGTGTGTGTGTGTGTATGTGTATGTGTATGTGTCTGTGTATATGTATGTGTACGTGTGTGTGTGTGTATGTGTATGTGTGTGCGTGTGCATGTGTATGTTTGTGTGTATGTGTATGTTTGTGTGTATGTGTATGTGTTCGCATGTGTATGTGTGTGTATGTGTATGTTTGTGTGTATGTGTGTGTGTGTGTATGTGTGTGTATGTGTATGTTTGTGTGTATGTGTATGTGTTCGCATGTGTATGTGTGTGTATGTGTATGTGTATGTGTGTGGGTGTGCGTGTGTATGTGTATGTTTGTGTGTATGTGTGTGCGTGTGTATGTGTGTGTGTGTGTGTATGTGTGTGTATGTGTTTGTGTCTGTCTGTGTGTGTGTGTGCGTGTGTATGTGCATGTGTATGTGTATGTGTATGTGTGTGTATGTGTGCGTGTATGTGCATGTGTATGTTTGTGTGTATGTGTCTGTGTGTGTATGTGTATGCGTGTATGTGTGTGTGTATGTGTGTGTATGTGTATGTGTATGTGTTTGTGTTTGTGTTTGTGTTTGTGTTTGTGTTTGTGTTTGTGTTTGTGTCTGTGTGTGTGTGTGTGTGTGCATGTGCATGTGTATGTTTGTGTGTATGTGTTTGTGTATATGTATGTGTACGTGTGTGTGTGTATGTGCATGTGTATGTGTATGTGTATGTGTATGTGTACGTGTGTGTGTGTGTGTATGTGTATGTGTATGTGTCTGTGTATATGTATGTGTACGTGTGTGTGTGTGTATGTGTATGTGTGTGCGTGTGCATGTGTATGTTTGTGTGTATGTGTATGTGTTCGCATGTGTATGTGTGTGTATGTGTATGTGTGTGGGTGTGCGTTTGTATGTGTATGTTTGTGTGTATGTGTGTGTATGTGTGTGTGTGTGTGTATGTGTGTGTATGTGTTTGTGTCTGTCTGTGTGTGTGTGTGCGTGTGTATGTGTATGTGTATGTGTATGTGTGTGTATGTGTGCGTGTGTGTGCATGTGTATGTTTGTGTGTATGTGTCTGTGTGTGTATGTGTATGCGTGTATGTGTGTGTGTATGTGTGTGTATATGTGTGTATGTGTATGTGTATGTGTTTGTGTTTGTGTTTGTGTTTGTGTTTGTGTTTGTGTCTGTGTGTGTGTGTGTGTGTGTGCATGTGCATGTGTATGTTTGTGTGTATGTGTCTGTGTGTGTATGTGTAAGCGTGTATGTGTGTGTGTGTATATGTGTTTGCGTGCGTATGTGCATGTGTGTGTGTGTATGTGTGTGTATGTGTATGTGTGTGTGTGTATGTGTATGTGTGTGTATGTGTATGTGTTTGCGTTTGTGTCTGTGTATATGTGTGGATGTGTGTGTGTGTGTGTGTATGTGTGTGTATGTGTTTGTGTCTGTGTCTGTGTGTGTATGTGTATGCGTGTGTATGTGTGTGTGTGTGTGTGCATGTGTATGTTTGTGTGTGTGTGTGTGTGTGTGTGTGTGTGTATGCGTGGGTGTGGGTGTGTGTGCTGGCGTGTGCATGAGTGAGTATGCAGACCGTATCTGTGTTGGATGCTGCACACTGCTGCCCATGCTTCTTATTACCAGCTCTAATTCCTCCCTCTTATAACTTATTTGAGATTTCTGCAGGTCTCACACAGCGCATACAAAGTACCCTGCAGAAGACTCCATGGGGCTTTGATTGGTATGCATTGTCTGAGGACAAATAGCCATTTACTGACCTGCTAAGTGCAATTTTCTGCAGTAAACACACTCAATTCTTTCACCTGTCTCCACGCACAATTCTTTTGACCTGGGCCCAGGTTGTGACAGCTATCTGCCGTAACCAAACGCTCTGCGTTTACCCCGGCTGCCCCCGAGAGAGCAAACAATGCGCGGAAATGTCTGAAATCGCACCTGAAAATCCCCTCTGACATATCACGGCTCCCTCATTTAAATAGTTTAGCAGGGACAGACAAATGCACCCATGCCATTGAGCTCCCTCACCGAGTTGCGCCGGTCTCCAACGACGCCCGTCGTTCTTAGGGGGTTAACGACGGAGGCCGCGTAACACACAGGCCCAGATTGTGACAAAGAGACATTAAATCCAGTGACAATGCCTCTGCCTTTCCCTCCGCAGCTGGCGGAACAGCCAAATCTCTCGATAATCTCCCCGCGATGTTTGCCGCTCGATCGTCCCGAATCTCTGACGCCCCAGCCTTAGAAGCATCAGCCGATGCCTTTTATCCCGGCGGCTAGGCCGTCTCCAAAGACGCGCTCATGCTCTCCGTGCAGGTGCCAGCGGGCGCGCCCCTCTCAGATTTCTCACCTATCGGACCGCCTCCCTGCAAATGCCAAACCTTTCTCCGGCGGATTGGAATAAAAGCTATGTATCAAAAATACAGAAGAATATGCCAATGGGAGACTGGACAGAAATGTTGATTTTCTGTATCAAGTGGAGATACTCTGTAACTGGATACATGGATAAACCTACGAAAGAAAGAAAATCAATTCGATGAATAAAACATTATTATTCAGGTTTTCGCCAGTGGCCAGGTCCTCACAGGTGATGTTCATCTGACTTCAGCGCGCATGTTGTGTGTGCACCCGCCACGAGGAACCACCCCAGCCTCCCTGCTCATTCCCAGTCTGTGCTATTCCCACCGAGCGAGTGCGTGTCAGGCTTGTGGGAAGTGCACGAGAGAGGCCTCTGCGAGCCTGTTTCCATGGCAGGTATGAGTCCGCGTGTCCACAGTCTGCCCTGAAGGAAAAATAATCATATTTCACCACCGAGGAGACCATTCCCCAGACAGGCCACAGCCGGGAAAGTCACCAGCCGGGCTATTTGAATAACGCAGTCGCTGATAATAAATCTCCTCGATCCGGCATGGGCCTGTGAAGGGCGGGTCTGGGGGGAGGAAGCCCCCGTTACTTTTGGGAAAAGAATGTGAAGTCAGGGCCGCGGACCCCCGTTGTGCGGAGGAAGGACATCCGGCCAGAGTGGGGAGTGGGACAGAAGGTTTTCTCATTTAGATTAATGTGTCAAATGAAGGAATAAATGAACAAGTGAATGGAATGCAGCTTTAAAGTGCCTTTCGTTCCTCCTGACTGGCCTCTGAATTAGAGACAGGCAAAGGAGCTCTTCTCATAGGTGCTGATTGAATGAGCGAATGAAGCGCAATTGTTGAGCACATTTAATAAGCTCCCATTGGCTGATTGTTGAATTATCAGAACTTTGTTTCAGGGAACGGTCTGATAATCCCTTCTTAGGCTCTGGCCTGCTTCATGACAGGGGGGGGGGGGAGGTCGGGGGGGATCATCAATCAATACCTGATGCCTGGAGGGAGACCCTCACAATTCATCTGTGGAGGAGAGGGGGCAGGGACTCATTCAACCAGCTTCAGCCTCTCTGCCCACACTGAACACACCACCACCTGCCTGTATTCTGTCCAGAAGCAACAAATGCACTCCTGTTTGCATTGCAGTAATATCAGTACCATATTAATACTTCTGGCCTTTTTAATAATACTTTTCATTACTCATGATTAACCTCAACGGGGTTGTGTCCTTTACACCGCGTTCGTGTCACATGTGTTTTTGTTTAATTTGTGTGCACGTGTATACACGTGTGTGCACATGCATGCGTGTGTTCAAAATTATTCATAGATGGGGAAGCCTGGAGCCCACTGTGAGGCAAATATACAAATATACAAATGTTTCTGCTTTCAGATATCATTGTACATTATTTATCTTTGCTGCTGTGAAATATACACATGTATCATTATATCTTCAGAAGAAAAGGTCGACGCTAGGCTAACAAACAATGTAGTACTGAGCATTCTATTTCTGTAAGGGAAGGTACAAAGGGTTCCAAGTTTAGAGAAGAGATGTCAACACCGCTGCAACCTTGTTTCTAATTATCGGCGAAGCTGTACACAGAGCTCTATATATAATACCATTTGTACACTAATGGGTTGAAATTTCCTTCATTTTTCTTGTTGCAGGACTTATCGCCCATTTCTGTGTACCAATTTTGTGATGTAAATTAAGATCTTGTGTGGTAAGAGGCATTTCCTGTTTGCCTTTTTCCATTTGCCTGCCATAGAATAATTGCCATTTATCATAATGGTTTAGTATTTTTGCGGAGTGGAAGCCTTGGAATGTAAAATAGCTTTTCGAAGTCTTGCAGACCCCGTAGAAAAACAAGTGTTCTAACCCAACGATCTGTCTGCTCATCCAGTCTGACAAACTGCAATCAATGGTCATTTTCAGAGCAGATTATAAATTGGATTCCACACACACACACACGCACACGCACATACACATGCACACCACACACATGCACACCACACACATGCACACAGACATTTGCTTTCCTAAGTGAACTGTTGTCAGGGGGACCTCCAGCCCGTCAGGTGAATTGATTCGTGTAGCTCCAAGCCTGCTTCAGTGGGTGCCTGCATGCTGCCTTCACTTCCAGAGCAGTCCAATCTGTTAGCGTGAAGACATGCTGAAGCAATGATGTTGGCATGGAGTTGAAGTGGAAATAGTGGGAGACAGCGGATTGACAGGTGAAAATTGACTCCAAGTGACCGCTGCTCTTGCAATACACAAGGCAATATTTCACACGCAACCTGCCAAAAAAAATGTAGACTCCTGACATCAATGAAAATAGAAAAAAACGCAAAAGTAGACTTGTGCTTCAGCAGCAGTGGCTGAGGGATTAAAAATTAAACTCCAGTCGAAATATGAAAAACCAAGTTTGTGAATGAATGTAGTCCAGGCATGCTTTTTCTTATTTACAAACAAAGATGTGCTGTATTTCCTTAATGATTTCTACAGGTTGCTGCAAGGCAAACGGGTGGCATGCAATAAACCAGAGACATGACCAGAGGTGGAAATTCTTGGTCCAGAAAGTCCCCCTAGTATTTAGTTCCAGTCACCTGGAATAGCTAATTAGCACAATTCTTCAGCCAGAAGGTAGACCTAATTAGATAAATTAGCTGGTTAAGTTCATGGGTGGAAAATACACATGGCAGAACTTTTACTTTACCCCTGGACTTAAACACCTTTGCTGGTGACAGTGTATGACAGGGTGGATCTACAGTATTAATTAGAGTCTGGGGAACATTTCTTGGCCATGAATGTTATGATTTCATGCAAAACTATTTGATGATATAAAAGTAGATGCTGTAAAGTGTGATGTGCAGAATCACAGTGGGAGGCTCTCATAACCTCCAAGCAGTTAAAACATTATTTTCCCATAAATCCTCACATTCACAGCAATACGGTGAGAAAAATGCATTTCGGATACTCTGACCAGACACCCAAAGTGCAAGTTATTACTTACGGAATGGACTTCCACCCAAAACATAGAAAAAAAAAATGTCCCGAGTACTTGCGAGAACTGAACAGTAATGGTGGTGCCTCGTCTCTCACAGGAAGTGAACAGCGGAGGTAAGTGGGGGTGGCAGTGTCTGTATTAAAACAATGAAAAATAACGGAAAGTGCTCCCCTCTTTTCATTACTTCTTCAATTCAGGAACCCCAACCTTGGATACAGACAAAAGAATAAGGCTCTCACATTCTTTTTATAAAATCAAAGAGGACAAAACTGAACTGAAACTGTTGGGCCCTTATTGTGTCCTTCAACAACATAAGAACAAGAATAATGCCACTACAACCAAAAAAAAAAAAAAAGAGGGCAAAAGGTTTTTTTTGTTTTTTTTAAGTGGTTGTTTTTTTAGTTATATTAAGAAAAACAAAGTTGTGCATTGCCCAGGCCGTCATCACTGTGATTATGTTTTCAGATGAGATTATTCTGCCTGGACTCCTCAGATAATAGGGGGGAGAGGAGATATCAGAGCGTACTTTAACAGGTGACACGCGCTGACAGCAGGGAAGCAGACAGGACCTGCCGCAGAGACCATCACGCATGTCTGTGCAGGACACAGATCAACATCATTTTGGCAATAAAGGGGGATGAAATGTGGGAGAAGGACCTTTATGGGACAAATCAAACACCCCCCCTTCGCACCACATCCTCTGTCCCTGGCACCCCGCTACACTCACACACACACAGACACACACACACACACACCAAATATAAATAGTTTCCTCTCAACAACCTCGCACGCGAACATAACGCGGCTCGCGGAGTGCGATATGAGCTGTTTGGAGCCGCGCTAACACAATTCAGAGCTCGAGATTCGCTCCCAATCTTGCGCCGACACAGGCAGATTGTCTGGTGGGTCGGAAGGAAAGGCGGATACAGGTGAAAATGGAAAGGGGGGAGGGGGATGACACCGACGCCGTTAGCGCCGTGTGCGCTGTGTAGCCGCGGAGCGTGGCGGGACGTCGCTGAGAGCTAATCACCGCACGGGACCCCAGTGCCCGCTGTCATTTTACGCATGGCTGGACTGAGCCGTGAGTCGCCCGTGTTTGTATAATGGCTGGCACAGTGTGAGGCAGAGCAGGGTCCTGCTTCCCGCGAGCCAGGCCTCCTGTAACCGCGCACCGATATCAGCAAGTCAGCATGGGCGTGAGGTGGTGTTGTGGGGGGGGGCGGGGGAACAATCGCCGGGCAATGCGCAGTGACACCTGTTTGCGTGCGCTTCATTAGTTCCAAATCATTAGTGTGCAAATGAGTTCAAAGTAAAGAGGGGTAAAATATGTTAATCTGCCGAGCGCGCGATCTAATTTTGCTTCTAAAGGTTATGGATGAATAATTCAGGGAGGGGGACGTCTCTTGTCAGTCCACTCCACCCTTCCCCCACCCATTCCTTCACACCACCCCTCCCGTTCTCTTCAATGGCTTCATCAGGCCAACCAGCCAGCCACTGCTAAGCACCATGGAAAGGAGATCCGGCCTCCATTCTCACCTCCTATCGATCCGATACGAAGAAGTCGGTTCATCCCGCGCCTGCACTTGGTCGGTTCTAAATCTCCAATTGTCTCCAGACCACACTTGCAACTCTTTGTCCATTACTGTAACTTCTGTCATCAGTAATAGGCCTGGAAGAAGAGACTTACAGAAAAGGCGAAATGGCTTCCTAATTCGCCCACCCCCGCCAAGCCAGTGGCGGAACTCACTCATCGCCAGAAATGGAGGTGCGCTGACATGAGATTCACGAGGGCTGGAAACCTGAAACAAAGCCTTCACATTTCAAAGGGAGTTGGGGGCTGGAAGACACCAGGCGGTGGGGTAGGTGGTGAGGAATGCATATTACAGGAATACAAAAAATGAAAAGCAACGGAAAAATTATTAGGCCTGTCTGAATTGTATAAGAAATGTGATGTTACCCCTTCATGTTCCGCTCATAAGACAAAACATGGAGATCCCCACTAGTGATGTCAACATCCGTTAGTTTTAATGGGGGGGGTCATCTCTTTACTATAGAGTAGTAGTGATACTGCAGAATAATGTACATTAAGCAAAACGTCCTGAAATGCTCCCTTCTCATCTCAGACAGAATTCCTTTGATCTGCCTGGATCCAAACTCTGTTTAATTTCCTGCAGCGCCGGAGCTCGTTCTCCACCTGAGCAAATTTGTTAGCAGAGAGTAATTTTTATTTGGAAGGGATTGCACAGTGTGATTGCTTCGTGAGGGTCAGCTCAGTGACTCGCGACTCTCCCAGGCTGCGAATAGCAAGCCGAGCTTCACTGCGGGGGTGCGGTGGGGGGGAGGGAGGGAGGGGGGGCGGGAGGGAGTGTGTGTTGGTGGGGCAGGAGGGGAATGAGAACCAATCAAGGAAGGGGGAAAACTTGTTGGTTTCAATTACCTGGTTCGGATCTCCCTAGTTCTACTTTGACTGTATGTAATAAACAGAGAAAAAACAACATCAGTAAGCATACACGCACTGTATGTAAATGCATACATGAATAGATCGCAACGGCAGCACACAGACCTCGTTCTGGCACAGTTCTAGGTAATGACTTCCACTGGTTTCTCTTTTAGTCCCACCCTCAAACGTACACACTCGCACACACAGACACAGACGCACGTTGAGGAGATCAGACCATTTTATTTTTGAAGAGACCACACAGGTTCAGGTGTGGCGGTCGGTAGAAGTTGCTTCAAAGGGCCACGGACGCCTGAGCCCAAGTCGTGCCTCGTGTCTCGGCCGCTGGAACTACGGCAGGAGGGGAAGAGAGTGGCGACAGCGTCGATGGCGGTAACCGGTTTAAGCCTGTTCTGGCGTGAGGCCCTTAATTACTTTTTGACTTTATCTCAGGAGCCGGGACTGAGGAGGCCAATTAAAATCCAACACGGCACAGGTGATGCTTATATATAGACATGAGACTAGGCCCTGCTTTGTATTAAAATAAAAAAGAGAATTTAGGGAAGCGTGTCCTACGGAGATACACATAAAAACTGACGGATGGCATGAAACATAAAATAACACGCGATTGCTGGAAATACATTAACGATCATGTTAGGCTTGACTTCTGCGATGCTTAGACTTTTATAGAACTTGATATTTTGCCATCTGTTTCGTCTGCTATGCCCCCCTCAACTACATCCACATTGAGTTTATTACCACCACAGCTTCTGAAGCGGGAGAAATTTTGCACTCCGCGAAACATTTTATAAATCTATTAATCATGCGCGGAATACGGCAGCAGGGACATTTTTCAAAAAGCCAATTGCATGTTCACATGGGGTTTCAGGCATTACTCGAGCCGAAGGGAACAGAATTAAAGAAAAGGCAAGATAATAAATCCGCGTCAATGAAATGCAGACTTTATATACATATAATATTTACTTAACATTACCAAGGGGTCAAACCCAGCATTCCTTAAATCATTTTGTCTTTCTTCGCCTTTAAGTTCAGGTAATGTTCCATTCACGGGGGGCATGAAGAATGATGGGCCCCTGAGGTCAAAGTTCACCGCAGCGACCTTGGTGCTCCAGGGTAATACGGGGTCAATCGCAGCAGTCAGGATGTATGACACCCCGATGGCAACTTTAGCGAGGTCAAAGGGCATAAATGGCTCTGCTGTGGAGGTGGGGCCGGGAACAGGGAGGGTTGCAGGGGGGGGTGGGATGTTGGGATGTCTGCTAGAATGTAAGATTTGCTTGTCAGGCATCGAACAAAAACAACCCAAAATTGTCATATCATACTCAAAGCTCAAGCAAAAAATTGCACTTCTGCAACTGTGAAAAACAATGGAGAAAGTGGAGGGCCTTAGGCTACTGAAAACTGCAGAGCTAGCTGAAGGTTAGCTCACAGCTTTAGTTCATTCTGGCTATGCGGGTGGGAAGGGCTGGCAGCGCACAGCAGTATTTAAGGGTGACGAGACCATCCTGATGATAGATTTGCTACACGGACATGCGGTGCTTCAACCTGACAGTCGGTAACATGACAGATTTCAGATTTCACTGTAGGCAGATGGGCTTGAACAGCTGGCTGCTCTCAAGTGACATTAGTTGATAGCTGTTATATACACTCAGCACTTTATTAGGTAGACCTGTACACCAGCTTGTTAATGCAAATATTTTATCTGGCAATCATGTGGCAGCAATTAAGTGCATGGAAGCATGCAGAAATGGTCAAGAGGTTCACCAAATAGGGAAGAAATGTGGTAACAGAAAGGTGACAGGAACACAAATAACTATACATTACAACAGTGCACACTGAGTATATACAGCACTGTGCAAGTCTTGCAAAAAACAATAAATAATTAGATGATCCTTTTCAAAACAAAACAAATCCTATCAAAACATGTACTATAAAGAACAGTGAGCAGTTAAAAACTAAATCAAATCAATATTTGTTGTGGCATCAATGCTTGCAGTGTTATAAGAAAGTCAGCTGGTCATGCTGGCCACAGTTCTTCTGCAGACTTTGGCTGTCTAACTTGCTTCTGGCTTGGCTATCCAGGTAGTCCCAGAGAGCCTAGATAAAGTGTTAATCTGAAAAGTAGTCTATTACTTAATATGTTACATTAATAGAATTCAAACATTTCACAAATTTTTTGGTAGAATGTTTGGAAATTTCAAATTGCCTGACATCTACTGTCATGTTATGCAGAATACATATAGTCACCGAGCAGTTTATTAGGAACATTTTTACTTTATTACACCTACTGATTGGTGGTGGTAGACAGGGTGGTCTGAGTATCTCAGAAACTGCTGATCTCCTGGGATTTTCACACACACTAGTCTTTTAAGTTTGCAAAGAATGGTGCACAAAAATCCAGTGAGCAGTAGTTCTACAGACAGAAACTCCTTGATGAGAGACGTCAGAGAAGAATGGCCAGACTTGTCAAAGCTGACAGGAAGGTAACAATAATGCAAATAACCACACATTACAACAGTGGTAAGCAGAAGATCATCTCTGAACATAACTCTAACTGGATAGGCTATAGCAGTAGAAGTAAAAAAAACAAGTGTAATAAATATCTTGTGCTTGGTGTGTGTATATATAGAATATATAAATATATAAGACTGAATATATAAAATCTAGGGTCATAAAGACTTTTGCACTGTACTGTATATACTGTATTGTATGTATACAGTGACCACTTTATTATGGCTTTATTAGCCAATCATGGGACCGAAACTCAATGTATAAGTGCCCATGGTGAAGAATGGGGAAGAAATGAGATCTTTGGCCATGGAATGGTTTTTGTGCTCCTGCTATTTTCCACACACAGTCTCTAGATTTCACAGAGAATGGTGTGAAAAATGAAATATCATCCAGTGAGCAGCTGTTCTGAGGGTGATAAGGAGCTCGTTAACAAGAGTACCTAGCCTTATTTTCCCCAGAGGGAACCTCAAGAAATAAATATGTATTAAAATAAAGCATGAAATGATGACTCAAAGGATAACATTGGGATGTATTCTTCAAAGCTGACGCTTTATACCACCTGGAGTCCTGTTCATACAACCAATTTTATTTCATTTTTCATTCCACTGTACTTGGACACAAAGAAAAGAGGTGACACGGACACCCGGACACAGTAGCCGAGTTTCATTGTTCTGAAAAATCAGTCTTTCTTGCTGCCTGTTGGTTTGAAGGAGACCTTTGTCCATGGGTGGTTTGCTCAGCTCACATTTCGCGATGTTCACCATTCGCGCAGTTAGACATTTTGTCAGGTAACCGCCATACTGCTGAGGAGGCCCGGCATCCACCAGGCTCCCGAGCCTGCACTCCCTGCTCGGGCGCAGTCCAGCTTCTTAAACGCCGCAATGGCTGTTAGACGTTCATTTACATTCTCTGTCTCACGGCGCGTCACTCGCCCTCCGCTGCTCGGAGATCACAGGCAGAATAACTGGAGCAGGGAGCGGAGCCGACGCAGCCACCAGTCTACCTGGAGGAAGGCAGGTTGAAACGTGTTGTGCATTCGCAGCTCGGAGGCTGCGTATTGTGCCAATCCCCGAGCCTCATATATTCATCTGTGACAATCAAACCTGAGCAGTCTCTCTTGCCAGCTTTTTGTTTTATGCAAAGCGAAATGATTGTTTTTGTTTCCTTCTCTCGCTTCGCCGACGCAGGAAGCGTGACAGCCTCTCGGCGCCGCATCGCCGGCGTATCTGCGACCTTCGTCGCTCGGACGCGGGGGTGGGGTTGCCGGGGGGTTTTGACAGCTCTGTCTGAGAGAGTGGTGAAAGTGCTAGATCAGAGCGTCTCCCCCAGGGACCGGCACGACGCTCCCAGACACGACGTACTGTGGCCTGCCACTCCACCACTGACACAGCTCCTGCTTTGTGTACAAAATAGTTGCCGGGTGACAGGATGTGACTAACAAGTGTGTGGACTGTATTGCATGTGTTTGTTTGCTGTACAGTTTTCTGTAGCAGTGACAGAGCCTGATCTCCAGCAATGGCTGGGTTCTGTAGCAGTGACAGGGCCTGATCTCCAGCACTGGCTGGGTTCTGTACTGTGACAGGGCCTGATCTCCAGCACTGGCTGGGTTCTGTACTGTGACAGGGCCTGATCTCCAGTGCTAGCTGGGTTCTGTACTGTGACAGAGCCTGATCTCCAGTGCTAGCTGGGTTCTGTACTGTGACAGAGCCTGATCTCCAGTGCTAGCTGGGTTCTGTACTGTGACAGGGCCTGATCTCCAGCACTAGCTGGGTTCTGTACTGTGACAGAGCCTGATCTCCAGTGCTAGCTGGGTTCTGTACTGTGATAGGGCCTGATCTCCAGCACTAGCTGGGTTCTGTAGCAGTGACAGAGTCTGATCTCCAGCGCTAGCTGGGTTCTGTACTGTGACAGGGCCTGATCTCCAGTGCTAGCTGGGTTCTGTACTGTGACAGAGCCTGATCTCCAGTGCTAGCTGGGTTCTGTACTGTGACAGGGCCTGATCTCCAGCACTAGCTGGGTTCTGTACTGTGACAGAGCCTGATCTCCAGTGCTAGCTGGGTTCTGTACTGTGATAGGGCCTGATCTCCAGCACTAGCTGGGTTCTGTACTGTGACAGAGCCTGATCTCCAGCACTAGCTGGGTTCTGTACTGTGACAAGGCCTGATCTCCAGCATTAGCTGAGTTCTGTACTGTGGACCCAGCACTAGCTGGGTTCTGTACTGTGACAGGACCTGATCTCCAGCACTAGCTGAGTTCTGTAGCAGGATTTTGCAGGCTATCCTAAGTCAGTGTTCGAGTGCTTCATTGCTTTCAATTACCAGAAGTAATTACGTCAAAATTATAATGTTTGGTTAAGAACATTCTAATCACATATTCGTCATTTTACACATGAGAATCTTGATGCATGAGCACAGAACACACATTTTTTGTACTGCAAAAAGTCATCAGTCTCCTTTGAAATAAAACCTTTGCTGACCTTGTGAGAAATAATCATCCAAATCCTACATGAACAGAAACAGGAAGCGTTGTGTGATGAGTGAACAAAATGTGTTTTCCTGCTGTTTGCCATTCTCCCTGAGTCTGCTGGCATCAGTGGGGGAATGCAGCGGACAGCTGGGTTCCCCTGTGGATCATCTTACAACAACACTACATCTGAGAGATGTTTGATTACCAAGGTACTGCAGAGATCTCCCCTGATAACAGACACACACACACAGGCTCTCGTACACCCGTGCATGCAGACACACAAACACGTTCATGCGCCCACTGCACACACGGTCACAATTACTCACACTCGGACACGTATATGCGCACCCATGCAAACTCATGCAGGCACGTTTCACACATACAGACTCACACTTATTCATACTGGCACACACACTTTTTCCACATGTGCGCATGTGTGCATTTATATGCTTGTACACACATGTACACGCACATACACACACAGACACACACGCACACTCAAACACACACATGAACAAATCACATGTGCAACACATGTTGAAAAGGACCCAACCCCATTGAGGCTAATCATAATCAACATCTTTGATGTTGACTGAGCCTTTGAGCACAGTGCTTACCTTGAATTTCTATCTATAATTAATATCTACCTGTGTGAAAGTGTATTATGTAGCATGTAAGTTGTGTCTGAAAATGGACTCTTACAGGAAATGCTGCACAGACAGTCTACAAATCTGCCATTTTGTGTGGTATCAATTTTGGCACAAGCTACATTGTCTGGACAATGTTCAGGGCATTTCCGGAAATATTGTAAAAAAATGTTTAGAGCAGGAAATCATTTCAAGGATGAATCACTGGCATCACACCACATCTCTTTCTACTTCTCCTGCTTCAAAACGAAAAGATGCTGCTGTACTGTGTACCTGGGACAACAGTGAGACCAGCCGCAGGAGAATTGGTCTTTCTTTGCAGGCTGAAATGGCTGTTCTTCCTCCCCGGGGTCACTGATTGTAACTAAATTGCAACTAAATTGCAGGGGTGCAAAAAAAAAAAAAAAAAAAAAAGAGAGAGAAAATGTGCCCTCGCGGCACTTTGGACAATCAAACCCCAACCGAGAGATTAGAGTGTGCTGGAGGGGATGGAGGAGCAGCGTGCCCCGGGGCTCCTCCGCCTCTCCTCCCCCCGTTTCCCGGGCTGTCCGTTGGATTCTGCCCTACACCAGTCAGCAGGACACGCGGGGCCCTGAATTAAAGGCTTTAATGGCGCTCCCTCCGTAAAGCTGTCCTGACTTTGCGCCGGCGGATTTATCCGGGCCGTTTTCTCGTTAGGCAAAGCGAGGAAGTGCGCGGAGGCTCCAGTTCATCTCGGCGGGTGGCGGGAGGCAGCGTTTGGTTCGACATGTGCTACTGTTCTGACTGTAGGCACTGCTACGAAAACACCAAGCACAGGACATTTACAGTGCTGCCAACTGGTTAGCCACGGCTCCAACCAGAACCATGCTGCGCTTGGTTTTGGTTTAGGAGTGGGGAAAAAGGGGTTGTGGGACACTTGGTAATCTGAATGTGACCTGGCATAACACCACTCGATTATGCCACCTTGGGAATTACGCCCAAGGAAACACAAAAATCCCCCAAATTATAAAAATGAGCCGGTAGGTCTTCCCCACCACAAGGGGCGCTATTGAGTGCATGCGGATACGGGTCCGTGGAGGGTGGAGGACTTACCGGAAGTGGAAACGAAAGGTCACTCACTCGTGAAGCCCAAAGCCCCAACTCGATCAACAGTTGGTTTGTCAGTAGTACGAATATTAAAGCTAGAAATAAATATGGAATCCCAGGGAAAATGCGGGTACAACACAATTTAAAAACACAAACGGTCAGAGCTCCACGTAGTGTATTAATAGAACTGGAGCCCCGCTATCCACGTTCCTTAGCTCTTTAATGAGACTACGCGATAAACGCAAAAATACTAATGTCAGCAAAACAGCAGCTAGCAATGTCCTATAATGGTAGAAAGTATTTGTAAGTGCACATGCAGTGTGGCATTCTTGTAAACGCAATATTGTGGCGCATTTCAACCATGACATTAACTCGGAAGCTAAATGATTAAAATAAATACCTCAATAGGCTATGCACGAGTAGAGCCTCAAGCTCCACCACTTCCTCTATGGCGACCTACAATAACAATTTTCATCAGGTTTACATGGAACATTACGTGGCTGCAAGTAACAGCGCAAACTGCAACATACCTTGAAGAACCAAAACCCCAACAGGTAAGGCATTTCCTTGTATCTAGTTGTTGCAGCCTATTCATAGGCCCCCAGAAATTATGAATACGTGCGTCAGCAAACCAGATACAGGAATGCACATTAACCTAGCCTATTCGCTAGTTAGGGTGTTCAGTAATCTGTAACTTGTAACCAGTTACATATAGCAGGGTTCCACATAAACATTCTTGTGCCGGATAAGTTTCTGTTCAAACCCAAAACTACATAACTGGATTAATCCAGTTAATCCATGTGGGTGATCATGTGCTGGAGGTACTCGGTATTTAATAATTTACAGTCTCTCAATAATATTCAGTCTCTTAATAATCTATCAAACTGCAATCAAGCTTGCAATAAATAAAATCCAGAAGTAGGCTACAGTAATGTATGGTGACATCATCACCATATAAGGATCACAGCAAAATCTTTGTGATGCAGATAAATGTATCATTGTGACATAAACACAACAAAGATGCTTTAGTTTTATTTTATTTTATTTTTTTGCCATTGAGTAGGAGGCTTATTTCTTGCTGATCTTGATTACAGACACGTACAGTATCTGTCAATCAAATTATCCTTAACTTCCTTCTTTTTGGGTGAATGATTTCTGCTGACTGGTACCCACCGAACCCACCACCCACCCCACCCCACCCCACCCACCCCACCCCACCCCCGGACCCAGTGATCCATGGGATGCGATTATCACTTGTACGTTAACATTGAGGGAGATCAGCTTAGGTCTAATACGATTAACACCTCATTCCACCAATGGGTCTCTAATACCCTCGCTCAGTTGTGATTACCGCTTTAGCTGGCAGAGAGAATGGCTCAGCCCAGCCCCCCAGCCCCGACCCCAGCCCCCCTCCACCTTTCCCTCCCTCTCTTCCCCTCCCGTTGTTACTGGCTCTGTGCAATCGTTTTCACTCAGACACACACACGCGTTTTTTATACTGCGGGGTGGCCGTTTGCTTGACCGCGCTCATCCTCACCCCTGGCTGCGAGCCTAAAGCCACCCCCCGTCCCAGGCTCTATATTTTTAGAGTAGATCTATTTGGGGAGGGACAGTAGGCCCCAGGGTCACTGCTGTGGTGGCATTTACGAGGACACGTTCTCATATGCTGCCGCGACACCACAACCTTTTGTTACGTGCAGAGGTTTATGGGGATGGAACCAGCTGGGCTTGCAGCAAACTCTAACCAACCATACAGCCCTCCCTCCCCCCCCCCTCCCGTGTCGGTGCTCTCCCTTCTCCTCCTGACACCACCTGCCTGCCACAAACACACACAATCCACACCATACACACACACACACACACACACACACACATCTGAGTCCCACCTCACTCGCAGCTAACACCACTAACACCAGACATGATGATCCACACCCACATGACTATACACTGCTGTAAAATCCACCTATGCCAGCTTGAAAATTGAGCTGGTCAAGCAGGTTATAAGCTGGTCTTGCTGGGTGTGAGCCGGTCAACGAGCATGGCCAAACTGGTCAACCAGCTAAACCGTGTCAAGCTGGGAGCTGGTCTGAACTGGTCAACCAGCTACCAGCTGTTTCAAAACCTAGCTTGAGCTGTTTTTTCACCAGGGTACTGCACTAATGCTAATTCATGATACTGCACCCATACCACAGAAAACTCACAAAGAGAACCATGACCACATCCCTGCGATACAGTAACTTTGATCAACAGCTATACACGGTATATATGGCTGTGATTTACAAAAAATCCTCCCCTTGCGCTTCAGAGTAAGCCGGCTGACGACACTGGGATTTATTTATTCATTCATATCCAAGAGTAGACCCCCCCTCTCTTTCTTCTCTCCATCTTAAAATCCAGCACACCAGCCAAGATAAAAATCAAACAAAAAACAAACATTTAACATTTCATGCCATTATGGTATGGGAAAGAGATGTTGTTTTATTACCTCTTTCTAAAAGTATATGCCTGGGGAAAATTAATCAAGACAAGGTCAGTCCTCAAATCAAGATTCCCACGGTGTCTCCGTCTCTGGAAAATTGAGAAACTGCCCAACCTGATCCTCTCTGATATTAACCAATATAAATGGGAGGCCGTTAAAAATGGTGGGAGGGTATATCACGTTAACCTACTCATGCCGATTGGATTTGGTTCCCTCCGAATTCTTTGTATATTTCAATAAAAGTCTATCTTAACAGGGCTTATGACTCTTTTATTACCATAAAAAAACACTTGCCAAAGGGAGTGTTGAGGAAAAAAAAACATTTGTAGTACAATGAAATATTGTCTTGGGCTCCGGATTCGGGAGAGCAGGGAGCGATCGTTTCTGAATTTCAAACAGAATATCAATACAGTGCGCTGCTGTAGGCATGGGTCTTGAAGCAATGTGTCATCTGTTGATCTGTACCGAGCCGTTCCTCTGCATGCTATGGAAGAGGGAATGTGTAAATCTCTGCTTGACATTATATTATGAGTTCTCCTGATCTGCGTGTAGCACATGAAATATTGTGCCAAGGGTCCACGTTTTCCTTCCATGTGCATTGCAGAACTGCTGCAGTGGCCGTGCTATGGAATAGAATAGAACAGAAGATAATTTTTTGTCCACAGAAGTAAAGATTTGCCTTTGGCTTCACAAAGTTGGGCAAAACAATACTATGAAACAATACAACAGTACATTAAATAAACAACATCATGAGCAGTTGAGCAGTGAGGTAGAATAGAATCATGGATTGAATATGCTCATGCCATTAGGTATAAGTACTTGGTGGACTTATACCTGTCTGTATATTGGTCAGTTGACTCTATTTAAAAGTCCTTGCGCTTAAATCAGCTCCCTGTATAATATCTTAATTCAGATAATACTCTAAGGGTCTGATTTACTAAGAACTTTAGCACATGCAAAATTAATAACACAACCAATCATTGGTGCAAAAACAAATACCATGACCAATACTCTGGCATGTTACTGGTTTTGTGTGTGCATATTGAATCGTGCTGTAAAACGAAGATATTTATAACAGGATCTGTGACTCAACTGCCACCTGGTTTATGTGTCTCTTGGACTGAAATCCAAACGACTGTGCTTTGCTGTTAACATACACCACACCAGCCGGCTTGCTTTAAACCTTTTTCCTTATAAGGCATTTATGTGTTCAGACTGGAGTCGTCTCAACGGAAATAGCCCCAGAGTTTACTGGCCCCAGAAGTAACTTGTGCGGGTTGTTCCACGTCCAAGGGGCGGGGTGACACTCGGTCTACCTCGACTCCAGTCAATCTGAATGGGAATGACTGTAGGTCTGATCCAGTCCCCCGGGAGCAATTCCGGTTGGACCGAAGGGGGCGGGGAAGGGGTTACTGGGTCAGTCACGGGAGTGCGATTACATCCCTGGTTATTTTAGTTCAGGGGGGGAAGATGAGGGCGCTGAAACACTATGTCTTTTGTGGGGGTATTTTTTTTGTTATTCCTGTGACTCTAAATGCACAGACCAAAGCCTGTGTGATTTAAGCCTTGCATGCCTTTATTGCCTTTGCACACACCGAGCCTGATTTTGTCCTCCGAGGCCGATCATATAGACAAAAGAAAAGCTCTGGACGTTTCGGGCTAACGTTTCCCAGAAATACCACAAACCGAAGGAGGGAGGGAAGGAGAGGGAGAGAGAGAGAGAGAGAGAGAGAGAGAGGGAGAGAGATCACTTTTCCACAGATCCGATGAGGCCCATCTGTGAAGAGAGGAAAGGGGACAGGGAGATAAAAAGCTGAATTATGTCACAGGGGCCTTATCAATTTATTGGCAATCCAGTGCAGCTTGAGGCCTGCAGAGTCACATCCATGCCCAGGCCAGTATTGGGGAAGGAATTTGTGTGTGTGTGTTTGTGCGCATGTGTGCGCGGGCAGCTTGGAGGAAGCTGCTACCTCCTTCTTTTGGGTGAGGGTAGCAGTCATATGACCATCACTTTCCACAACTAGAAGCCATGCAAAGGCCTGGTGGATGATCTACTCAAATCTCTTTACTGTAGTGCATTTTTACAACTGCGCTGTATACTGCATTGAGACAGTTCCCCCTGAGATCTGAAAATGGAATTAATTGGATGAAAACCAAGAATATTTTCCATGACCTTTGTAGAAGAAGGATTAGAGAAACTCCTTAAAAAGGTACAGTACGATGAAAAACTAAATTACGCTTGGTAGAGGAATGAATCACTACAAATCCAGTACTATGCTCATGCATTTGTTACATTTACTCTAAGTGTATTTGTCCGGCATTGCTATTCCTAGAGAATAAACATCAAACTTCACTGTAAGTATGATATACAAAGAAAGAGGGGTGTAGTTTGCTACTGTGTTTGCTATGACATAAATGGTAAATGGTTGGCATTTATATAGCGCCTTTATCCAAAGCGCTGTACAATTGATGCTTCTCATTCACCCATTCATACACACACTCACACACCAACAGTGATTGGCTGCCATGCAAGGCACCAACCAGCTTGTCAGGAGCATTTTCAGGGGTTAGGTGTCATGCTCAGGGACACTTCGATACAGCCCGGGCGGGGGATCGAACCGGCAACCCTCCGACTGCCAAACGACTGCTCTTACTGCCTGAGCCAATGTATTATTACATAATAATCTATAAGTGTGGTTATGCATCAATGTGTTTTTTCTACCAGTGCTAAACCAACAAATACCAGCGATATGAAAACAGTAAGGTGTACATTTCTGAAATTTTATTCCTCTACAGCCCAGACAAGACAGAGTTAAGCATTTTAACTACAGTCAACTTTACGTCCCTCAGAGTTTGACGGCTGAAGAGAAAATGCTAAACTGCACAAAGCTAAACGTGGGTGGAGGGATAGAGAAATGTGGAGCAGGCCTTTCCTGGAAAAGTGGCAAAACCACAAAGCCACTGAGGGGAATGTGGAACAAACCGGGTCGAAAGAGTTCCAACCGAACCCCCTTCCCTTCCCCCAAGCAGAACAGTCTCCAGTCTGGCCCACGATCACAGATTTCTCAGACTTTTTTTTTTTCTGTAGTTATTTTTGAAAATGGTCGGGAAAATTGTCTATATTTTTCTTTCTGCAACTGACCAATATAAGACGGCCCAGGGGACGTGTGTTTTAGCCCCAGAGTTTTTAGACGCCTTTTACCAGCAAGCTGTTTTCCAGCCGAAGCACAGCCCAGACCATACATACAAGCGTGTCTCCCATTTTCTTTTCATAGCTGCAGATGCTGTCTCCAATAAAAGCCTTTATACAATGGATGGACATGTAATATGAATCGGTGATTGGCAGCACAAGGCGAGTCCACCCACACAGCAAATTCCCCCATTTTTCAATAAGCTAATTTATTTAATTTGTCACATCTCTTCTCACACACAGTTGCTGCAGTTCATTGACAGTGTGAGCTTTTGACGATAACACATATTTTTGTCTATGTGAAAAGTATGGCGCATTTAAAACATGTTAGAATAGAAGTACCTAATTTAGAACCCATTTTAACAGCAGGTGAAATTATTTGATCTAGATACTGGCCTGCATTTTATTGACGTCTCAGCAAATAAGCAACTCAAGGACACATTGAGAATCTCTGCAATTTAAATGAATAAACACTCACTTTGAAATTGGGCCCTGCCACAAAACTTTTGCAGCTTCCTACTTTACGGGGGTATTTTTCTCATGTTTTGCCAGTCAGCATATATCCTGTGAGTTTGTTTTCTGTTGTGAAATAATGCGTTTGCATGTCTCAAGCTGTGGTCCATCTCTGGACAGCAGCTGTGTTTGCCTCTCTCTTCCTGTTGCAGTTGCTGTTTTCCACAATCCCACATTCTTTGCGGTCATGTGTTGCACATTTGAATGTTGTTTCCAGTAAGAATTTCTCTTAAGAGCCATGACATCTGCCAAGCTCATCAGTTTCCCTGCACTACCTTCTGATTGGGAATTTGAAAATGCAGGATAGGGTGACAAATTCAAAAGCATGGTCCAATGAGCATGTGAAAAAGGGGCTAGAATAAAATTTTATGAAAGTCAGTTTGGTGGAGAGTTATTATCTGTGAAGAATGACTGGGCTCTTTTTGGGTTATCCAGCCTAATGCTTCAGTATATAGGGATAGTACTTTGAGATGTGATATTGATGAGTTGCAGATTTACACCGACTAGAGAGAATTCCTGAAGGAGAGAGTCCATTGTATGAGAGAAGGGAATGCGTGAGTGAGAGAAAGAGAGAAAGAGAGAGAGAGATAGGAGGATGTCCTTTTGATAGTCTAATTCAGGAGAGTAGTAATGTGCTATCATGTGTTGCATTAAGTCTGTTCCTAATTAAGTTTGTCAGTTACAGCACTGAAGCTATGTATCATTCACTTGGATCAGACTCAACAAAAACTCTTTCAGGCCAGGGAAATAGTAAGAAAAGCATGAAAAGCAATCGGGAATACAGCAAGAAAATTATTGCCGTACATATGGTTCTTGGTTTCTTTTCTGACTGTAATTGCCTCTTACTGTAGCTCCACATTCAGGCTGCTTGGATGGAGTTAGCCAAGGCAGGGGGTTGCTGAGCCCTCAAAATGGCATGCGGTGCATTTGGTGATGAATATGAAATATTGAATCTCACCTGGAACCAAAACCGTGGTGGTGTACCATAGCGCCTGCTACATGCAAATGGCTGTTGGTAAAATGACTTTGAATAAAATTCATACAGAGAGAGAGGAAAAAAGACAGACAGACAGAAAAAGAGAGAGAGAGAGAAAGAAAGTGAGGGAGAGAGATCATGTCCAGAATCCCTTCTCCACTGATCCAACGAGGCCCATGTGTGAAAACAAGAGGACACGAGACGGAGGAAAGATGGGGAAGAAGCACTGATAGTGGGCTTAGAGAACAAAACACTTGTGCGAGTTCATCATCTCTAAGACCCCGCCGGAGGGGGCAAATTATTTTCTCTTGTCTAATGTAATAACAGGACACATCTGCTCCATTTAAAAGGCCATTTTCCTGTTATCCATATTGAGTCCATTCCCTTCGTGGCCGAGCCAAACATCGGGTTGCAATTAACCGCACAATGATGATTTGTTTGTGTGATTAAAAAATATCCATCTTCAGCTGCTTATTATAGTGTAATCTCTGTTATCTTGAAACGACGGCCATTTAAATTTCCTTCACTGTGAACCAGACCCTGGCTGTGAGTGAACTGTAAATCATAGCTTTTCCAGCAAGGTGCCTGGGTCTGATCGTCACTGTTTACCTGGAGAGGTTGTTGACATGACTACGTAAAGACTCGCCCGGTCTGATCAGCTGCCCACACCAGTGTATTTAATCGGGCCATGAGGTGATCTTACGTGTATCTACTCAGGTAGAAGGGACTAGGATTTTTTCCCCTTCCTTGACTCCGAACATTAAAGCTCCCTAAATCCTGTCAGGCAATCTGAGTCTGCTTAAAATCAAACCGATTGAGCCTCATCGCTTTCACATACACAAACAAAGCGTGGAGCCAGTGAAATATAACAAGCGCTATTCGAGATGATAGAGGGCATAAATCAAAAGTAATGTGTTTTGGAATTACTCGGATAGGTGTGTTTGTCATAAAACCCCTATTGTTAAATGTTGCACGGAGAAGCGGCACAATAATTTATAACATGCAAACCGCTCCATGGGCAAAGTAAATATGCATTTTCCGGTGAGGTGAGCATCAAAGAATTAATGCTAATGATGAATATGTTCCTGTCACAATTTATGCCGAATTTATTACATTAATGTGTTTGCTTTTTGCAGGGGACGGTAAAGTGTTTCACAAATCCACGGCAACGTGGAGACCCTCGGCAAGTTCCTTTGGCTGCTCCTGAACGCTTCATCTTTGCGGGACCTGACTGCCTGGACTGTGGCAATCGTGAACGATGGTGATGTCCCTGACTCCCAGTCCCGGGTTACTTCAGCAGATGCCGGCACCCTGATGTAAAAGGGCAGCTGGAACGGATGAGAGTTTAGCGGAAGGGCGTTGCGATGTGAGTGCGAGTCCAGTCCGCTCTGATCCAACATGGACGGTGGGATTTCTGAATTTTAAATGAAGGTTAAGTAGAACGATGGCGGTGGCGCGCATTCTGATGAGAACTCATACGGAGAGTTCAGACATGACCTCACTCTGTAAAGGACATTTTGCTCATTCGCATTCCGGGTGAGGGGGGGGCTCTGGAGCATATCCAGGTCTTTTCCATGAAGTTCTCATAATGCTGCATATATATCACGGTTTTCTGGCTGAGTGCTGAGCTATTCCCCTTAAAAGACACGCCGACCTCCTTATTTTCGTTAGGAAGTCTGCCTCACATTCCGCACGTTGATAATGAGCGCTATCGAACCACGAGGAGGCTGCGGAGGGGGGTGGGGGGTACGTGGCGTGGGAGGGGTAAAGCTCAAACCGCCTCTTTGTGTGTTTTAAAATATTGTTTAATGGAACCGTGTCAAGTAAATATAATACATCTGCAGTGTTTTGGGCTTTGGGAGGTCTGCCAAGGTTCCGAGAAGCCAGGGTTCCAAAAGTAGGCCAATAGGCCATGGTGAAAAAATAAAATAAACTGATTCGGCCCCTGGAATAAGGAACCACCCCCACGCCCAAAGGAGAAATACGAGCTCCTCAGCTTGAACCGCAAATTCCACGACCTCCTTGCTCCCCATACCTCACACGACAGAGGGAAGGAGGGGGTTCGTTTCGTGATGCATTACAGAAGATTCCTGCGGTCAGCGTTCCATGCCGTGGTAATAATGCAAACACTAGGAACCAAACCCTGCTGTTGAACCAAGTGCACATGGAAAGTGTTTGCTCTCCCCTTGAAATGATATGTCTGGACTCTTCACACAAACATTATACATATTTTTGTTGGTGTTTATAGTTTAACAAAGATACAGGGAACCTTCTTTTCTTTTCTTTTTTTCTTTCTTTCTGCTGATGTTGTGTCGAGGTGAATAGATGTTCACGTGTGTGGCCTAGGTTGAGTTCTCATGAAGCAAGGCTGCACAGCCCTGTTGCTGGAGATCTACCGTCCTGTAGGTTTTCTCTCCAAACCTAATGAAGCACACCTCATTGAACTGATCGAGATCTTGCTGAGCTGCTAATTAGTAGAATCAGATGTTGCAAATTAGTGTTGAAATGTAAATCTACAGGAAGGTGGATCTCCTGGAACAGGTTTGGACAGCCCTGTCTTAAAGATAACAATGCCCTAACAATGGAGAAATGGCAAAGATTATATTTTGGATTTGCAGAAGTTAATGGCATTTTCTATCATAATGTAGCTGCAATGTACTAAATGCAGCTTGGAGGTTGTAGGTGCAATTCCCACTTGGGCAAGGTAATATCAATACATTTCCTTCTGCAGAAATGCATTTTATGAGGCAAAAAAATTGTAATCCCCTAATGACATTTATTCAGTTTGAAGTAAAAAGATTTCAGATCTAATTAAAAGTTTTTATCATCTTATATGCTGCAACAAAATATTTAGTCAGGTTAATCATTAGAGCTCTTCTACTAATCAAGACAGTGAAAACAATCAAACATTAACAATCTCCTCATCATCCTAAGCATAAAAGAAGAGATCTTAATTTCATATCGACATGTAGTGGAGTTGGACACATTTGATAGGGAATTTATATGCAGGTCTCTACATGCCCATCTCTTCTGTTTATCTTCAATTTTTCTCTCCCTGAATGAGTCTTCGTGGCTTTTCCAGAGAAAAGGAGATATTCAATAATGGCTGTCCTAAATGTGTAATTTCATGCTTCACAACATTTGAATGTCTTGCCAACTTCACAAGCAAAAAGGACAGAGAATTAACTTACTGGTTCGCCTCTTTCAGCTCTCCTGTGTTTAATTAATTCTAAAGTCTTTTGAGACATGAGGAAGATAATGTCATTGATGCAACCAAACTGTTTTCATGTCACAGAATTAATGGTTTGTTTCTTATGTCTAGACAATGATCATTTGTGAAGTCTAAAACTGACCAATCAAAGAAAAATTGGTTGCAAATGTTCCCTCCATACAAATATTACTGTATATTTCTCCTCAAATCTTGAACCTCTGATAACAGTTGGCCAGTTTTGTCTGTTGTGTAATGCAAATTAATTGGCTCTGACAGGTTGTATTTATTTTTTATTTTTCTGGTTTGAAACGTTTGTTTTGAAAGGCATATAACACCAATGAGCCACAGCATATCAAATTCAATGTTATAACTAACAGTAGCAAAGAGATGGAACACTTTCTCCCCTTCTTCTCTTAAGGAAGACAGATGAAGGATTTTCAATTTCACAAACAATTCTTCAGTCTTACTCTGAGGTGGCTCCTGTTTCAAGCGTAAGGCATAAATAAATGTAAATATACGATGGCTCTTGGAGGTTGAAAGTGGAATTAGAAATACTTTTAAAAATGCTTGTAAGCTCACTCCTCCTGTCTTTGGCTCAGACTTGAATGAATGTACTGCCATCTGTCTCTCTATGCCAGCGTCAAGGGCCATTTTGTAATGACTCCGTCTGTCACGCCAGCATCACTGTGGCAATTTGGAAGGCAAAGATGCGAGTCTTTCCAGTTACCATTGCCTGGGTTGGCCTGTCGCTTAATGGCACTTGAGTGAAAATTGAATTTTTGGGGGGGTTGGGGGAGGGGGGGGAGGGGGGATGGGGGTAGGCTGATGGGTGCAGTCCCTGGTTGTACCGAGAGCTGCCTGTGTAAACATGCGCCCATTTAAAATGACAAGGAAGACAAGAAATCTTTCCCCTCTTGAGAGTGCGCTCGATTTAAAGTAACCTTCATGTGGCTAAGGGAATCCTATTTTAGCATGCCACCCCCACCTCCACCTCCACCCCCTAGGTTACGCACCCAGAATACTTTTAAAACTCAAGGCTGCACCATCAAGTGTTGTTAAAGAGAGACAGGCGGGGGACTCCCCATGCTCCCATTTCAGAGCCACTTGACCAGCTCCTAAAATCTCTAATTTTTCACCAGTCAGAACCTCAAACGAGATTTCCCAGAGCCTCCGTAAACTGAAGCCGAACTCATGACCCATGAATGACGCCGTGGGACATGGTGCTTTGCTCAAAGCCCTTTGCCATAAATCCACACCAGCTTGCGAGCTGTCGTCAGGCCTAGTTGCTAAATCAATAGCACATCTGTCCCATTACACACCTGCATGTAGTGCTCACTCCCAACCGCTGTACAGGAAGTAAAGCATTCGTACTGTCAGGCCTGGTGGAATACGTATATACGCTGGCTATGCAGTACTGTTTCCTGACTGTTTATTCTGTGTCTATTTTTGCCCTGCATCTGTTTTCATCAACTTCACTGTCTGACATTGGTGGGGAAGGCTGATCCGTGCGTATGTAATACGTTTCAATTTAAGGGGCAAAAACAGAAATCGAAGGTTCTTCTTTTAAAAGTGACAGTTTCACCAATGTCCCTTTTAGATGTGCTGTAACAGGTCACATTTTCAAGGGCAAAAGCGATAATGGCCATTCACTCTCCGTGACTGGTGCATAGATGCGGGGAGAAAGGTCAGCTGCATAATTACAATCTCTGCACACGACGGCACAAATATCAGACAGGCCTTTTTCTCCACCTTTCATTGATCTGTGTGAAGAATAGTCCTGTCTGCACTGCAGCCGAATACAGGTCATGGACTCACCCTCAATCCTGCCGCTCCCCACCAAGTCTCCTCTACAGCTGGTCTTTGATGGAATTCAAAAGCTTCATGATGTCAACGAGTGGGCTAGACTGAGTTGATTTCCCACCGTCGCAGAAACATACGGAGAGCATCGGTGTTTGCCTTACGTCCCCGGTCACCTCAGGATGGGGTGGAGACACAGTTTGTGAAGGTTCTCCTAGGCCGTCCCACAACGGAGCCAACTGTTTGCTGGCCTGCAGCTGAGGAGGAGGGAACCAACACTACCAGGACTTCCTTTCCGGAAAGTTTTCAAAAGAAAACATGAATTTACGAGTTAATCATTCGGCAGACATTTTCACAGCGGGAGACAGGACTTTTAACGGGATTTCTCGTAGACTTTCAGTCACCCTATGTCGACCCCGCCCTCCCACCACCACCATCACCACTGTCTCTGACTGCCAGCCCCGCCCTGCCCCGTTCCCAAGGCGCCCTCCTGACCACATCAGTGCGGAAGGGAAAACATGTTCTTCAAAGCAGCCCTGCTTCAGACTGCTGGGTTCCCAGCCCTTGTGGTGTGTGCTGGCCGGCTGTGGCTCGCAGATGTTCGCCCTAAACCTTGCCTCACACCGTCAGTTCCCCCAACGCACCGCTGTGTGTGTGTGTGTGTGTGTTGTCCCTCACCACACGTGCAGTCCTCAAGGACTTCCTGCACGTGCTCAATAAAAGTCAGAAATGCAGCTCCCATAAACAGTCAATAAAACAACAGGTTTCTACTATGGGAATAAAATCAAACCAAATTTATTTATTTTTATTCAGTGAGATCACGTTTTCAGTTTTTAGTATACCTTTGTGTAAAATTATTTGCCAGACATTGCAGTATAAATGATCTTTTCAAAGACATTTTTCGAAGTGTATTCAAGCTAAAGTACAGTTTTCTAAATAACATTGTTGCATTCCGTTAATTTAGATGATGCCAGTTACAGCAATACAACTCGTGCCCGGGAAAAAAGGTAGTTACAATAATTATTCTGTTTGTACAATAAACTCTCCTGTCAATCACAGCCCATCATCATGGACTATAGATAACACATGAGCACAATATAATAATACAACTGTAATAAAATCATATAACTGTTATTCACAGCTTCAAGAATAACAATATACAATTGTCTGGACGGAGGGAAACTTTATTGTCCCTGTCTTGATGCATGATATAAATCTTTGACATTGCCTCAGAGTTGCATTTATTAGAAGGAGAGGGAAAAAATGTATTGCTTTTCCCATAAATTGCTATTTACGAGACTTTGCCCTTCAGAACTTGCAATGACTTTCCTGATGAAAGCGTCTTAAACAAAAAAGGATAGCATTTCAGACGTCCTCTTTGAGATGCCATCTCCAAGAACTATCTCGATTGCCCGTCTTGCATGTGAAAGACTTTCAGTGTAAACCCCCGTGGTTTGTTTACAGACAGGCTGCCATATTTTATTGGCCTGAAATTCATGTTTTTCTCATTTCACGTTTGCGTGAGTGAAAGTACATTTGAGTGCAAATGCTGGACGAGATGCACTGGAGCCATATTTAAATGTTGCGGAGCACTCCTTACACGAGTCAATTTAGAAACAGCATCGACAAAGGTGTTTAGATGTCAGCCGCTGACCTCGTTAACATTTTCCGGCAAAGGACTTGTGCGACCTTGTTAACTTTTCGGGAGTAATTAATTAAACCGCACGAGAGCTGAATCTTCGCCGATTCCCGCCAGCACAACACCCGTTACCTGGAAGTGAGTGAAATATGGAGAGGCTCAGAGAAGTGAGGGCCTGACAGGGTCTCTGGCCTCCAGAAGGAAGCCATGCTGACAGCAGTTGGCTAAAAGCTTAATGAGGGCGATTGCCATTTTCTCCCAGACATTTTTTGCGTATGGTTTTCTGTTTTGGTTCAGTCTATGTCACATTCCCGGCAGGCTGACAACTTTCTCTTTGATCTGGTGGCTCACATGCTGAGCAAACTCTTTTATTTCTCATGACTTTATTCCTTTCGGAAAACTGCACTTTCTCTTCATCATCTGGCAAAGTGAAGCACAAAGAGCCACGCGGCGATAGCTTTCAGGGCTGTATTTGTGTAGGGCAGACTTCGCTTTGGCATTTACCTCTGTGTACGGAAAAGTGCTTAATGTAAGAAAGGCCCGCTAGGGGGAAAACTATTTTGAGAAATAGAAGAGAGCGCGAGGGAGAGGGAGGAGAGGGAGGAGGTGGATAGCAAAATCTTTTGCTTGACTAAGCGAAACAACACTTTGGTATTATTATCCCCCTCGTCCTTAGGGCACATCAGTCAAGCTGCCCTTTCTTGGGGGAGGTTGGGGCACCGTGTTGCACATCCTGTTTGGTTTACACGGCCACAATGCAATACAAGCTGCGACTACAGATGCCGTGAGGTCATCTACCCCCCTCACCTCCCATGCCTCGTCCTCTCGGACAGCAGATTGGCTGACCCCTTCCAGACACTCCCATTCGGACGGCATGGCCGGAATGGGACCAGTGTCCGTGATCTGGCCCAGATGAGCTTTCCGAAGCAGGCCTAAAAGTATCCTTCCTTCGTAAGCGGCACTTCAACATTTATCCTGTCAGCTTTGTTTCTTTCAAGCCCACATGCGGCTCTGTGTATAACTATATAAATTTCTGCGTTTCATTCGTAAGCCACTTGAAAGAGGCTGTTGGCAGCTCTTAAAATGTTACAATTTGAACAGTTTTAAGAGTGAAAATGAGGGCAGCCCTCAGGCCGACATCAAAGTTTACCAATTCAAAATAACTTGCCCAAATAAAATGCCCTTTGTGAAGATATTTAGAAAATATTTAAGATAATTGACTTTTTTCCCACAGTGAAGCCACATTATTTAATGGTTTTTTGAGGCTTATGAAATTAGGATGATGTCAGAAGTGTAAAGGGGGACTTGAAGACTGGGTAACGCCGGATGCGGTTTGAAGGCCGTTTTTTATTGAAAATGATGCAGGGCAAGCCAGTACACAAGTTGTTGCTGAGTTCAGAAATGTTACCAGAAGCAATGGATCATGCACAAAAAAACATAATTTAAACACGTCAGCTGAAGCATACACTCTGATGTGTTTAATCTCTAAATAAATTAAAGATGTCCCAGCCCTTCTCAACGGGGCTGGGGAAATGGGAAAGTAAAATTGGGATAGGAGTTTGGGGGAGGGGGAACATCCCTGACCCCCCAGCTCATATTTGCTCGGTCACATTTTGTGCATCTTGAGTTGATACGAACGGACGCAAATTACAAATGAGGATGAAGCACTGTGATAAATCAAAGCTATTGTAAAACAACTGTTGTCATAATGTGGACTCTTACACTGTGCGCTGGGTTATGGGGTGATACGTTTAGACACAGTCAATTTCATCTGCATTAAAAGAAGAAAAAAAGAAACAGCAAATGGCAGCAATTTATGCTGGCGAAATGACAGGGACGTGACAGGGGGTTTTATTGATGATGGGTGGTCTAGCTTTACAGGAGCAAATGTGAATTTAGGAAGGAGAACCGTGCGATTTGTCCAATTGACTGCCCAGAATCCGCTGGGGATGTCCTCTGTCATGTTGGATGGCGCGGTATTGGAATTCCTCTGGTTTAAGCGCTGATTGTGTGACTGTGAGCACATCTCACGTGGGTGATTCCCCTCAGCCCGTCTCTGTGAACAGGAGGATTTTAAAATAATTGGCATGGTGATTATTCATGGGAACATGGTTCGCTCATTGCAAATAAGAACATGTCATTTTCAAAACTGTTGGCAGGCAACTGCACATATCTTCCTGCATATGGCACACGCGCGCACAAGCATACACACTCACTCGCAAACACATACAATCGCAGGCAAACGCATGGACAGGCATGCACACACACATTGTGGGGCGGCCTGTAGCGTAGTGGTTAACGTAAATGACTGGGGCAGGCAAGGTTGGTGGTTCGAATCCCAGTGTAGCCACAGTAAGATCTGGATCGTCGCTCTGGATAAGAGCGTCTGCCAAATGCCAATAATGTAATGTAATATTGAGAGCGATTGTAACTATCCTAGTGCCAACTATCCAACAGCCCAACCACAATCAACTGCACAACACAAGCAGGAGCTCATGCAGCTCCCTGATTTAATGATTTAATGATTTCATTATTTATACGTCTGATTTAATGATTTCATTATTTATACATCCAATACATTCATTCATTCATCCATTATCCTAACCCGCTTATCCTGAACAGGGTCGCAGGGGGGCTGGAGCCTATCCCAGCATACATTGGTTGAAAGGCAGGAATACACCCTGGAGAGGTCGCCAGTCCATCGCAGGGCACACACACCATTCACTCACACCCATGGGCAATTTAGACTCTCCAATCAGCCCAACCTGCATGTCTTTGTCTGTGGGAGGACACCAGAGTACCCGGGGTATCATGCAAACTCCGCATAGAGAGGCCCTGGCCGACGGGGATTCAAACCCAGGACCTCCTTGCTGTGAGGCGGCCGTGCTACCCACTGCACCATCCGTGCCGCCTACATACAGTTTACCTATAATAAATACCAACTAGTATGCAAAGTGTGCATTCCTCACAAAATGAATAGTTTTTGGGTAGCCTTTGGGTAGCCTTTGAAATGCCAGAATGACCTTCGGAGCCCAGAACAGGTAATTCTGAGGGAAAAAGAATGCTTTCACTCATATATCTGAAAACAAAGGGATGGAAAAGTGCATGACTTGACAGATGTTTGCATTAAAATGCACAGATGTGTTTTTATGGTATTCGTGGTGGCAGACAGGGCAATGAAGCCATGTCATGGTTCATTCGAGTGACATGCAACACTTTGGAATCTTTCTGTCTTCCTCTACCTTCTTCAGCATGCACAGTGTGAGACAGGGCAAAGCCAAATATCAGGCCTGAGCTTTTATTCAATTATCTTCACTCAGTGCTGTTGAAGTCATCAATGTGCTTCAGGGAAATAAATGCACTCATTACCACTCTCTTCCTGGCTGCACCCATTTCAAAAACAACATGATCTTGCACCAATTGATCGTGCCCTGGACATCAGTTCACATTTACCCAATCCTGGATAACTCCACCCCACAAAGACATTCTGCTATTGCATAAAAAACGTCTAAGTCAAATTTAAGGACGGATGTTGATTGGGTCCAGGCCACAGCAGTGTGTTCCCCAGGGGCCACAGGAGAGTCAGAACCCCTTGGTTGCTCTTTGATCCACCGCTCTGTACCTCTTTGATCCTCCAGTCTGCTCGGGCTTTGTTTGTATCAGTAATGGCGCTCCAGTTGTTTCAGGCCCTGTTGGGCAGCTTCTTCAGAGCCCGCAAACACAAATCAATAAAGCCGGGTCCTCCAAAGGACCTCGGAGTGCTCTCCTTCTCACTGCTTCCATTTGCTCGTAAATGTTCATTTTTAATGTGGAAAAGCTGAGAGCGGATCAACTGTTCCAACTCTCCGTGCCTCTCCACTCTCTCCGTCCCCCCTGAACGCTGAAGCGGAGCGATTATTCACAGCACCACTCGACTTTAACTAAGAATGCTCCAGCTCAGAGAAACGATAGCACCGCAGCCAGACTAAAATTTAAATAATACGGGGTATTGTACTTTCGAGAAGAGTATTGGGGGTATCTGCCCTCTCCATTAAAACTGGGGAAAAAAGGCATACTAATCAAATCAAACCAGTTACAAACTATTCCATTGAAAAACAGTTGATTTGTATCATTGCTGTCATCATGTGTTCATGTTCTGGTGGACAAGGTTAGGGTCATTTTTTTCGTTTTTGGAATCCATGTCAATTCCAGAAAAAACTCCCGAATGCTTAAGGCTAAATATGAATTCAGAATGTAGGATGATGGATTTAACTGACATTCAAATAATTTTTACTGTATGTAATCTGTATGTTCTACTCAGCACAGGACCCAGACTGCATAACATGCCTTCTTTTGCTTCTTGACTAACCCAGGCAGCATAACATGAGTTCTACTTTACCCTGCACTTGTGAAGAATCTCAAATGATGTAAAATCAGCTGACAAAAAACAACAATAATAATAATAATAATAATAATAATAATAATAATAATAACTTATGCTTTACATAATTTGTAACAAATTATGTGTATTTTGTGTATTGTATTTGTGGCAATTTATATTAGGCATTGGAATTTCATTGATTTTGTTGAATTACTGTAAATTCTATTTCCTTTCATCACATGGAAAGGAATTCTATATCCTGAATTCTATATCCTATCATCCATTACAATTCAATTTAACGTCAAGAATAGAATTAGAATTTACCATCAATTCTTTATTTCAGATTTTACCCCAACCCTGTGGAATTACACAACCCAGAATCAATGCAGGAATTTCACACTAAATCTCACGTCACATTCAAGAGTTACAACAGGATCAAGATCGACCTAAGATCCAGGGACCAAATTGTAATTTGTAATGAGGTAAGAAGCCAGACCCTCAGGTTTGTGATTTTTAGTGGAAAATGACTAATTGACTAATTGACTTTGCGCAGTCAATCTCACCTCATTTTCCAAGCCCTGAAGTAATGGTGTTTCCTTCAAGTATAATTAAGAAGTTCAGAACCAGCTCTCCCAAGATGAGTGTGAGGTGATACTGACTGGGTTGAGAATGCTATTTATTTATTCTATTTTGTCATGTGGAATTTTCCAATTTCCAAATTAACACCTTGATAATATCATAGGTGAAAAGGTGTTCCAAACTAAAAGTGTGTAGGTGATTACTGTGTGAATTGACACTGACATCATTGTGCATTTTGTGGAACAGTGGAAAATGAAAGCTAAACATTCTGAGGTTATTTCATAAGATTATGGGCCTGAATTATTGTTAATCCCTTTATTTTATTTATTCAGTTTGTGATGTGACTGGAAACTTCTCCTTTATTACTGCCTTTTTTCTATGGTGATGGATTAGCATTTATACAGTCTAACTGTGGTGGATTAGCATTTATACAGTCTAACTGCATGGCGACTGTAGGAGTCTATGCTTGTGAGATCATCACCATGCTGAGGGTGCTGCAAAGAATACAACAAAAAAACAACAATAAAACAAAAACAAAAACAAATAAAAAAATCTTTAAAATCAAAGTTTCTCAACATTCAATGAACAACTTTACAGACAATTAATGTTAATGAATCCCATTATAAAGTGTTATAACTTCTGAATACTGAGTTTTCTAGATTCAACATTTTAATTATTACCTAATAGGCTTATTTTATTTTTATTGGAATGTTTTCTGCAGCCTGACTGGAATGCACATGGCTGATCCTGGTCCTGATTGCACCAAGCCAGAGCTATTTCAAGTGGGTGGGTCCGAGACTGGATTTATTTATAGCTTGTCAGAACAAAGATATTCTTTGTACTTACAAGTGAATGTAGGTTCTTTATCTGGAAATGACACTTTTGTACAAAATAGGAACAGCAATGACATTGTTGCATCCAAGTGGTTTTATGCTATATGAAGCTAATAATTCTCAGAAAGTTGACAGAATGTGAAGGAAGTTTGGGTAAATGTATATTTAGCTATTTTTTTTTATTCGGAAAATGCATTTGATATGTTTTCGACTTTGATATATTTCTTTCATCCATTTGTTTATTGAATGAAAGAACCATCTGGGGATGACGCAACACCCGTGGCATGTTTTTGTGGGACTTTGACAGTACTTTGTAAGAATAAAATGTTATAAAATGTTCTAAGAATGTTTTCGTCATAATTATCTCAAGACCAAGAGGGATTCTAACCACAATCTTCCCCAGTGTTCTGGAAATGTTTTGTGATAGCTGAGAAGAATAGTTTGAAGATTTGCATGGTGTTTCATGTGTAAGGGGAAATTGTTCAAAATAATGACTTAATCAGTCTGAAGGGGCTTATTTTGACTGACTCACTCACCATTATCCCAATTATAGTATGGCTATCTGCCGCATAAATTATGAACAGTATCAGCCAGAAAAATATGTTTAAATTGATTTTATTATTTATATTTGTAAATTTCTACCATCTGCCTAAAGTTAAGACCCCAACAAAAGACTTCCTGATGATGGGTTTAAGTGTTATAGCAAGTAGCACAAGTACCATATACAAGCTAGCTCACAATGGGCCTCATTTATCAATATTTTTGTAAAACCACAAGTAATATATTCTGTATGTGCAATTGGAAACAAATTCTGTTGGATTTATCAAACACGCATAGACAGAGCTTTTGTTAATGGTAGTAGGCTATCAGCCAAAATATATATTTAATTCAGTCGTGTAAGAAGTGGCTTGTCAGAGCTGGGGAAGACTAAAGGCTGGCAAGATAATAACTGTTGTAAACTCTGTTTCAAGTTCCACGCACAATGCAGCAGGTAAAACAAAACTGGTTTGACATTAGACGGGAGGCTGAAAATAAAACTCGTCCACAAATGAAGTACATCAGCCACAGGATTAGGTCAGATTTCAGCCCAGTTGTGTACACTGGAGGAAGTGCACCTATCTTCTTATAAACCATATCTTCTAATAAAGCAATACATGTAATGTAAAGAGTGGTCAGCTATGGTAACAAAGCCTATGCTATGACTTCTAAGCCCTATTTATAGCAAACATTGTTTATGTGTTTTATGGAATGTATATTCAACTCAATTCAATTAGTCAGGATTACACAAATTACCTATCACCCATTTCAATGTTTAATCCAGTTGTGATATGATAGGAACAATTCAATAATATTCAATTGGCTTATTCATTCAAATAATTTTGCCCCTTTTTAAAATCAAAATAACATATGAATGAATGGAATAATAAAAGCACAAAACAAACTTTACAACCATGTTTTTTCATTCACACAAACAGGTCAGAGAACTCGTTTTGGCCCAACTAACAAACTAACTTACGAAAACGTAAATTGTTTCTGTAAATGCATTTCCAAATTGTTTACTATCAGAATTGTACAGTTCATGTTTGATAAATGAGGCCCAGTGTTTTTATTTACATTTTGCAGGCCTGGGGACTCATTTGTGTACTATAATAAAAATGTAATTGTTCCATGTTATGGTAAATGACACATATTTGGGGAATAAGTATGTACTAGGAAAATAGGTAGATATTCGGAAAAACTAATATATGAAAAAATATGTAGATACTGTATACTGTATATTCTATATTTTTGATTTGTGTTAAAGATGAAAGTAATGTAGTAATGTAGTAATTTCAACAAAGCTGTGGTATAAGAGTGTTTAGTCAACACGTAGAATACATGTGTCGAAAGGTTCCCATAAACTCTTCTTATCAAAGCATATCTGAAAACCCATTCAAGGCTTATAGAAGCAATTAACCTTGTTATGATCGGGCCATTGTGCCCGTATCAGTACAGCAGATGTCAGTCGATTTCTGAGTACATTATAATTGCTTGGCTTTCCAAGCACATATTTGTAACTTTGTGGTAAGAAATTACAGAAAGATCCAGCTAATTATCTCTCCATCTCTTATGGAGCAGGTCAAAGGTTTCTCTCTGGCACAAACCTTTAGTGAGATGTGAAAAAAATGTAAGCATGGCAATATTCAGGGATGTAAAACCAGAGTATGTAATACTCTCCAGTAAAGCATGCTAAAAGAAACAAATTGCATATCTAAAACTGAGATCAGCAGTTTCTTAGATACTCAAACCACCCTGTCTCGCACCAATAATCATTTTGCCTTCAAAACCACTAGATAAATTTTGTCCCTGTTCTGATGGTTGATGTGCACATTAACTGAAGCTCCTGACCCGTATCTACATGAGTGTATGCATTGCACTGCTGCCACACAATTGGCTGATTAGATAATCGCATGAATAAGTCGGTGTAATAAAGTAAAAATGTTCCTAATAAAGTGCTCAGTGAGTGTACATTTAGAAATGGGCTTCACACTTATTTCATGTTTACTGGTACTCTTCCTATGCGTATAGGGTGGATTATTCCTTCTTTACTAGCTTCATAAAAATTAGATGATGAAATTCTGCCATAAACAATAGGGGGTTGGTGACGACATAGATTGGAGGAATGGAGTCCATGTAGTGATTATATTCTCTTCCTGAAGCTGTATCACCTCATTTTGAGTTACAGCCACCATGCGATCTGTGAGATTCTGTGTCAAGGTATAAATTGTTCATGGTGCAGAAAGCCTTCCTGGGCTGCGGTCCCTCCTGCATTGTCGGGCAACTAGTTTTGATTATTGGCATTGAGACTCAGGCAAAACCATATGTTAATTATTTTAGCAAACTTGCATTGTCCACATAACTGTAGTAGCCTGCTCTGTTTTAATCATGAGGAATGCTGATAATGATAATGGTTGTTGAATCTATATGGTTGAAATCTGCATTTTTGAGCAGAAACCAATGCAGTGTGATTTGGTTTTGTTACAAAATGGAAAACATGTTTCTCGAAGGTGCAGGTTACAACTGACTGTATTTAGCAATTTGTTGTCTACAAGTATCACATTTGTTGTTGAAAGCAGAAGGAAACTCTTTCTTTAAATATATACTATATACCACACCGGTTTGTGTTTGGTCTCCTTAGAAAGAGGCTAAAAGCATTAATCTTTTGATGACAATATCATACTCCTCAGTCCTGCTTTGAACAACCTAAGGGAACTGTAATAAGTAGATTCAGTCAGTTCTTCCTCTCCCAGTTTCCAGCTGTGCCCCTCTGAGGGCAAGTTTCTTCCCCCCTTTTGTTTTAAGCAGATAAAACAAGGCCTTCCTTGACTTGGATGGCTTTTTCACACTGACACTTACAGCGAGTCATGATAGTGGAGTTTGGTGTTTGTGTGCACAGAGGACTTTCTACATTTTTACATTTTCTGTCAATTACTTCAGGAAGATTCATCTGTCTTCTGGTCTTTGGAACATTGATTTCAGTTCTGTAGGACTGTTTGGGAGACACAGGCTGGGGTTTGGCACTTTCTTTAATTTATTTTCTTTTGTGACTGGTACATGTCTGTTATGAGTTTTGTCTGTTAGTTTATTTATTTTTCTTGTAAATGTATTATTTTTCATATCATGTCTGGTCTTCTGTTTATTTATAAATTTCTATTCATTGCATTCATCATTCCCCTGTTATGTCTGTGTCTGAATGTTTCCGACTCACTCTGCTGTCTGCGTGCGGCACTATTCGGGTGGCTTCGATAGTTTCCGGCGTTCAACGATTCCTTCCCAGTCTCGCATTCCTTACTTCCTGCTTTCTCGCTATTTAATGTTGTATAGCATTATACTTACTAATAACCTTTCCTACAGATATTGTACAGTACTAATTATATTAACACAATTACTGTCTGTCTAACTAATTAAATGACAGTCACTTATTTTGGATAATTTAGATTTAAGCACGTAACTAACTTACTAACGTTATCTCCAGCTTCTATTCTGTTCTGTAACTCCGACTATCTGTTCTATCACTGATTACTTGCTTAGTTTCAGCGAAGTGTTCACACCTGTCTCTCGCTATCACTACGTCTCCTAACTCTGTGCAAATGTCCACTCCCTAATACGGAGCCGTCTGTATTATGTGTTGGTTAAACTTATTATGTGCACCCAGTTCGCTTTTTTCGTTTCCTCCTTGTTATTGTATCGTTACCCTATTATGCTCTGCACCTGTTGTCTATTTGTTTAGCCCACCTCACCCCCGTGCCCCGCCTAATTTGTCACCTTCCCTCATGTATTTAAACCTCAGTCTCTGCCTTGTTCTGTGTCAGAACGTTGATCATATTCCAGTTGCTGATTTCTAGTAAGCCTGATTTATTGAGATTCTTGAAGAGAACCCTTTGCCTGTTTTTCCGAGTTTGCCTGATCCCTTTGGTTTTGTCTGATTACTTGGTTTTGATATAGATTTTCTGCTTTCGTCGTCATCGTTTACGCCTAGCCCTCTTGTACCTCAGCCCTCTGATTTCCTGGATTTTTGACCCTTGCTTTTGTTTACTACTTTCCTTTTTGCATTTCGATTTGGCACCTTGTGTCAGGTTTTTATTAAATCCTGGGTGTTAGTTTCACCGTGGGGGGTGATACCATCCTTTTTTCCCAAGTTTCTATGGAGTTGCCGAGGGGCCATGTACCTGACAGCCCTCCCATTCATTACCATCATTCGCACCAGCTGTGGGAGGGCTATTTATACGCTCTCTGGCTGAAGCTCGGCGCTTCAGTGTCTTGGTGCCACTTCCTGAAGTCGGTTCTGCAGTATTCTCACTCGCTAGTTGTACTTCCGACATTACCCTTGCGGTTATTGTCAATACCTTTATGTTTCTTATTTTTTGCATCCTTTGAGCTCCTTAGTGTGAGTACTGGAAGCGTTCCTTAGCTTAGCTCCCTCTGTTTCCACTATAGTTGGTGGGAATGGAGGTCTTTAGCTAGGTCGTTTGGTTTTCTCACTTCCTTGTTTCCTACGAGTTGACATTCCTTCTTTAGATAGACTTTGAATTTTATGTTGTAATTTACTGAAATCTTAATTTCACCGTGAGTTGTGCATTTTGATACACGGTGATCCAACAGGTTGCTATGTCTATCAAAAAATGTGGCAATGGATTTGATAATTGATATCTCTTGGTAATTATTGACAAATTAAATTGAATAAGTATATTTTACATGTTGGATAAGTGAATCATTTTAGCAGTTGTAGTTTGTGTGCAGCATTCGGAACACAAGCTACAACTGTGTTCCGAACATTAAACAAAGCTGTTAAAATTGCTGGATTTGGAAATTGACCATATTTCACCCCATATTCCCCCACAGCACCACACTGTAAACAGTAAATGGCAGGCATTTATATTGCGCCTTTATCCAAGGCGCTGTACAATTGACGCTTCTCCATTCACCCATTCACGGCGATTGGCTGCCATGCAAGGCCCCGACCAGCTCGTCAGGAACATTTGGGGGTTAGGTGTCTTGCTCAGGGACACTTCGACACCGCCCGGGCGGGGGAACGAACCGGCAACCCTCCAACTGCCAGACGACTGCTCTTACTGCCTGAGCCACGTCGCCCTTTGTGTGCACTGACGCCACCCTGGGCTTGGTGGCCCACGCGTGCTACACGGTGTAGCACGACGTTATCGTCGTGCGTAGGACATGAGCGTTTTTCTGTCCTAGGGAAACAGAAATCATCACAACTGCAATCAGGTGGCACACTGACATGCTCTGAAGCATCAGGAGAAGATAATTGCCTGCACTCAGACTGATGGGCCTGATACTAATGTGTGGGAATAGTTGAAAAAGGACTGAGATAGCAGTCTTTGTTTTTCTACAAAAACGTAATTTATGAGCTGACGGACAAAGGACATGATTGCAGTCTAATTTCCAATGAGAAGGACCATTGGATAAGATGAGTCAGTGATTCACCCAGTGAAATGACCTGATCAGCAGACTCGGGTGCGAAATGTGTCAGCCTCATTTTGAGAATAAAAGAGACCCAGTGCCCCTGATTATAAAAGATTGAGATTAGAGTCTACAAAACAGAATGGTTTGTAGAGAAGGTCAAATATTGGCATTTGGGTGGTTTTATCAACGCTATGGGTTTGGATGGATGAGGTTAGCCTTTATTGCTCTCTGTGAGTTTAAACTTCATTGATCTTTGTGAGGAAGGGGTTGGTGGAGATCTGTGGCCATCGGTGCCAGGAGGAAATTCAGGCCAAAGTGACTGAGGCTACACTGCGCTCTTCCCTTTCCTGCACATGCTAATCTGTACATCTGGCTGCTCAGGCATCCAATGTCACCCAAGAACACAGCACATGTGATACTGACAGAAAACATACAAATGTGACGTGACCCAGATCAAAAAGTGTGTGGACTATGACACAGAACCAGTATCACATGCAGATTTTCAAAAAATATGCTGCATATTTAAGGAGTCAAAATACATGCCTAATAAACTAAACCTTGTTCAGTGTAATATCTTATTATTGGTGGTCACAGTATACTATATTTGCATATCTTATTGTTATGGGGTAGAAATTGGTTGGGAAAAGTCTCATAAGCTAAATGATCCTGTCAAAGCACATGGTTGCTCCTGTAACTGAAAGTGTTATACTGTCAGGAAGTGGAGGAATGGGGTTCTTGTAATTAACACAGAATATATTAGGATTTGGAGTATCAGGCTTGTGGCGTTAAATCATCCTCCCTCCAGGTACCTTGTACCTATTGACTTTTTAGAATGCCAGGCACAGAAGTTTCTGGAACCCTGCTGTTTTCATCAGTATTCTTCCGTCAGGAGTGTCTCCAGTGCCGATCACCCAAAGCCCACCCTATTCGGAAAGCATGTAGTGACATATGGGTCTACCAATTCTGTAGTTGATTGAATCAAATTTTTCCAGTATAGGTAAAACACATGCAGGTGCACAAAACTCTTTTCATGAGCTATTGCAATATATCAAGAAAGCTAGCCTTGGTATATATCAGCTGTGGACTCCGAGGTGGCAGATTTGCTAAATTAAGATTTTAATTTGTCTGCATTGCGCCATACAGTATATATGATGAGAACTGATGAAGGGTGGTAATACAGAGACACATTTAACACCGCAAAGAGTAGGTAGCAGAGGTGAGGTCATTATAAATAGTTTCTTCTCTGAAGGTGGATCTTCATTCCAGAATAATGAGCCACACATTTAGAAGTACACCACCAAAAGCACACAATCATTTTAAATTATATAAATATACTGTCAATGAGCACTTTATTCAATATTTAATAGACTTCTTTTTTTAGACTGCTGTAGCCTATCCACTTAGAGTTATGATGCGTTGTGTGCTCAAGAGATTCTCTTCTGCATACCACTGCTGTAATGTGAGGTTATTTGCGTGTGTGTGAGGATCCCTGAGATACTCATTTCCCCTGACACTTTGGGGAGCTTTATAAAGACATTCTCTCATATATGTGAATAAATCACACATGAAGGCTAATTTTCTTTACATTTTGTATAAAATCTGTTTTAATAGAAAAAAATATTTTTCTGATCATTCATGTGTCTGGAGAAAAAGATGTGGGGACACTTGAGGACATCTGGGTGCAGTTTTGGGAAAACCCACGTGGAATTTGAATGCCTATCCCTATCTATACCAGTTGACATCATTTTAGCTTTTATCATTTCATGTTCTTTGTATGTGTCTATTGCAACCAATTTACCTATTTTAACAACAGTGTTATTTTAGAATACTTCATTTATGTATTATTATTAACTTATATTTACACAGGATAAGTTGACTGAGCATGCATGCTCTTTTGCATGAACTTAAAAATAAGCTGGCCAGTCACAAGACATTGGTGAATGGAATGATTATTGGACCGATGCATTATAATACTGTATAATACTGTAATGCACTGCATGACTACAGAATGAAAACAATGAATTCCAAAATTAATCGTTGATTTCTATGAATAATAACTGAAATTTGAATTTTGAATTCAGTTGAAGTCAATTGTAGTCAATTCTAGTCAGAATAAGCCCTATTGAGAACTTTGTTTAAAGTTTGTTTGAATAACTTTTTTCAGGTTCTATTCTTGTTTCTTTTGCTCAGCGTATGTGATTTGACTCCAGGCTTCGAGCTGCATCTTCCTGCTTGATGTGATTTTAGAATGCTTTCAAAGATCTTTTTTTAGCAGTGCTGTGGTCCAATCTTTTAGCATTGACAGAATCAGTTTTACAAATACATGAAACTCATCCGGCAGAAAATGATAGTTAAGAAGGTAATGAGATAGATAGCAGGAAGTGAGAAGCTTGAAACATACATTAAACGCTACACATTGGAACGTGACAATTGCATTACTACAGAAAATTAGGTTAGCTCTAATTTATTTTGAGGGCTTTGTGGAGTGGGTGGTGAGCAAAGGAAGGCAGTATCACTAAGCTCAAAAGTAGTAGTTGCCATGACAGTTTACTGAACTGTGGTGGCAAGAAGAGTTTTCTCTCATGGTCCCAGTTTATATTTGTTTGGATGGGGCGAAAGAGGTCAAATTGTATGTGGTGATATGGACACCAGAGGACCCATCTGCTGCCCATGGTGGCACAGTAACTGGGCATTTCTTCCTTGTCAAATATTGAACAGAGCCTCTCTCTGTGAAGAGCGAAAATGGTGAAAACTGTGTTGGGGGACCACTGTAAAACCGTAATAAGGTTCTCCTCAAAACTAACGGTTGTTTGGGAACTGGGTGGTAAGCTAACTGTTTTCCTTCTGGAAGTAGAGCTGTTCTCAGATTCATTTTTGTGTAATGTCGACAGTTCAGGGGAAAGAGGTCACTAGCATTTGGGTTTTTATTGATAAATGATGTACTGTTCAAGAGGGTGATCATTATGATTAGAAAACAAGGAACATCATTTTTTTGGTCAAAGCCAGAGGAAAGGATCATGGTTGTTATAATATAAATGCCCGGCTGTCCTCTGAACCTTTGGACTTTCTGATTTCTTGCTCTGAAGAAAGTAAATGAGAGAGATGTAAGGTCTGGAGCAGTGGATTTATCAGAATGTCATCCTGGGGTGGACATTTGGCTATAAAGGGTGGGCAGACCAGGGATTGGGGGTGGACATTTGGCTATAAAGGGTGGGCGCACCAGCCCACCCACCCGGTGGGGGGGTGCTGCTCAGTACCTGTATTTGCAGAAGAGTGCTGCCCACCCACAGGTCTCTAGCCATGCCCACTGCCCAAATCCTGTTGGGGTGTTTGCTGGTGCAGGGAGTTCTGTATCTATTGGCAGTAATAGACACATGATGAATGCCTTGTCATAGAGCTATGAGGGTCGTCAGTGTAGAAACAGGGGGAGGAACTCCCGTACTCCTATAAAGTAAAGCCTGGAAGAGCACCCATCAGATTTTAGACAGTGAATGATTCCAACTGGAATCGAATAGTGTGAGTTTCACATGTGCCTCTTGTCTCATGTTCATATGTGCATGCATGTGTATGTGAACGTATGTGTGTATGTGTGTGTGTGTGTGTGTTTGTGTGTGTGTGTGTGGGGGGGTCTCAAGCTCTTTAGCCATGACTCAGTCCTCCACCGTGAGACAGAAGAAAGCAAAGTGGCCCTGCTGGGAGAAAGAGAACGTGGGAGAGCTTAAAAGCTGGGCTGAAAAGCACCTGTTCATATGGTTTAAATAGAACCCCGAAACAATTTCATTCAGAGGCACATGTCTAGTTACAGCAATTTTTCTTCATTTTATTCCATGAAGCAATGACATGTTGTAGAATGAAGCCAAGAGCCGAACGTGCCTGACCTACTTTTCCCTCTCCCGTCTATTTTATTTCATCATCTGACTGCAAACCTGGCAGGTCGAAATAGCTCTCGCTTTCCACAGATATTTTGCTCACGCAGGTGGTCAGAATTATGTATATGTTGCAGCTCACTCAGGCAGTTCCCCCATTCCCCCATTGCATCCACATAGCCATTGTATTCTTATTGAAGTAACAAATCCTTCTACATTCCCTTGAGTAGTTTGGTCCTGTCGGCTTTCAAGAGAATCAGCACACATTGGACCTCATCCCTTTCATCAGCTGACACACAGCCCCTGGGTATGATAGATCATGTATTTAATGCAGTTGGCCTCTGTAGCGTCCGTGCCATAAACAACACTCTTGGCCTTTTCCCTCTGCCAATTTCAATGTCATGCTATTTATATAAAACACATTCCTGGTTAATTTAGAATATACTCTTACTGAATAAAAAATATGCAATGAACAAGGCTGAATTTAATTAATATATAAAAAATGTATAATTAATATATAAAAAAATTCCTTGGGTTGGTGTACACAGCTGACTTTTTGATACAGGCCTTGGCTAACCAGCATGTATGAGATTAGTCTCAATATTATTCACAAATGTGCATAACATGATCTACAAATAAGAGACGATTCACAAATGTGTTTTATATATCCACAAACAAATATCTCTCAATTGTGTCTTCTGATTCAAATAGGCTGTGGCATTCAAGTGATGGTTGCTTGGTATTAATGGGCCCAAAGTGTGCCAAGAAAACATTTGCACACCGTTACACCACCACAACCAGCCTGGACTGTTGACTCAAGGCAGGTTGGGTCCATGGATTCATGTTATTGGTGCCAAATTCTGACTCTATTATTTGTATACCTCAGCAGAAATTGAGATTCATCAGACCAGGCTATATGTTTCCTCAACTGTGCAGTTTTGGTGAGCCTGTGCCCACTGCAGCCTCAGCTTTCTGTTTTTGGGTGACAAAAGTGGAACCCAACGTGGTCTTCTGCTGTTGTAGCCCATCTGCCTCAAGGTTCAACATGTTGAGCATTCTGAGATACTTTTCTACTCCCCACAATTGCACAGAGTTGTTATATGAGTTACCGTAGCCTTTCTGTCAGCTCAATCTGGCCATTTCCTGTTGACCTCTCTTATCAACAAGGCATTTCCATCCACAGAATTGCCGCTCACTAGATGTTTTTTGAGCTTTTTATGACAAGATCATACTGCTCAGTCCTGCTTCGAACAACATAAGGGAATTTTTATACATAGATTGCTAGTTTCAGCTAAGCCAATTCTGCCTCTCCTAGTCAAAAGCAAATACATATATACACACATCCACACACATACTCAAATATACATGAGCACCTTATAGTCTACAGGAAGATTTCAGTGTCAGTATAAATAATAAATACATAAAATTATGACAATAATAAAAAAGGGAGTAAAGTGGTGAAGCAGTACATGTTTACCCAATTATATTTCTAGGAAGTCAACACAGGCTTGGCATGTTTTTAAACATCTCTGTGGGTTACTACTTATTACACATAATCTTTTCTAAGGGCATACAGAAAAAATCTTAATCTTAATTTCCGTCAGGTTCTGTGTTTTTCTGCATCTGTTTGTCTTAGAGTTCTTAGAGTTTTCATTCCTTCTTACCTCTGTGCTTTCCGTAGTCTGTATGTCTCTCCATTCATTTCACCTGTTTTCAGTTCCTTGTTATGTTTGTGATCCCGGCCTGGTTTTTGGACTCTCTTTTGGCTTTTTGTATATGTGCCTCTGCTTGTTTGGACTTTTTCCTGATTTTTCGATTACTCTTCTGATTACCCCATATGTACCCGTCTGCCGACCATTGCCTGTCCCTGGATTATGGATTTGCTCCTTGTTTATTAAAAGCCTGCCATTTTTCATGTTCTGATGAACATTTGATGATTTTGATGAACATTGATCCTACAGGTTGCTCTGCGGCTATTTATTTGATTGCTGATATCTTTTAGTAGTAATTAACAAATTAAATTGAATACATTTATTTTACATGTTGGATAAGTGAAGGGCTTTAACAGTTAATGAGCTTGCGTTCAGTATTCAGAGTGCCAAACGTTAAATGAGGGTGTTGATTGTTAAAACTGCTGGATTCGAAAATGTACCATATTTCGCCTTAAACTTTGCTACACTGACCATACCTAGCCCAGCACAATGGAAATGGCCCAGGAATTAGATTAAAGCACTAGGTTTGGCGCACAGTGGAAAGGAAGCTGATGAATGTTAATTTTGTATTACATGTATTTGAAATACTTATATGAATCAGAACTACTGCCCATCCCTGGTTGTAGTGGTAGTTTAATAGTTTAACAGCCAAACTTTTGACAACCCAAGCCCAACTATGGCTGTGGCTTGACAATTAGCTAGAGGCATATCATTGGCTAAATCAATAATGCCGTAACAGTAGCAGGCTAGCAGGCCATCTTGAGTTGTATAGCAACTGATAACATCAGTTAAAGAGTAGAAAATCCTGCCCTTGTAGTAATGTGGCACATACCTGACAACCCAGGACAGCTGGTAGGGGCAGGGCACTAGCAGTGCCGAATCTTTTCAAATTCTGTCTGTTGTCGAGTTTCAAAGGGCAACTAATCCAACTGGAACTATCAAATACCGTGCTATGTTCCCTTATGTACCGACCACCCAAATCAAATAAGCTATTTTATGTCTTCAGTCGTGTAAAGATCCAATAGAATTGTGATCCTTAATGATTTTAATATTCATATCTGTTGCCCCTCTAAGCCCTTGGTTAAAGAGTTTTTACAGCAGTTACATTTTTTCAGCTGCTCGTTAAATCTTGTTCAGTCGATTAATGTTAAGTGCTCCTTGTCCTCCTCTGCGTCTATTACATGTGGCGTCCCCCAGGGTTCAATTTTAGGGCCTATTCTTTACATTGTTTTTTATATATCTGTTGTGCCAGATCAAACTACAGATTATGTCCTAACAAAGCTATATAAAGTAGTTATGAATGGATCTGATACTCAGGACAGGTATATTATGTCATGGTAATGACCAGCGTAATTTCCATTTTATAACAACAATGTTAAATAAAATGTTACCAAATTATAAATATTACTTTAAATTGTGTTCTGTTATTCTTTTCAGGTGACAGATGTTTCAGCAGTTCTTTTACAAATAAAAGTTCTGAGAGTGCAATGCTTTCAAAGTGTGTCACTTACTGTATATAACCTACATTGTTTTGATGCCAAAGTATATTTCTGAAATATAGGGAGTCACTCAGCCTCAAACTAAAAACTCAGCTCTTTGTTATTGATGTGGCATGTGCCGAGTCTCGTGTCCCGGTGCTTACGAGTGCTTAGTGTTTACGATCGATCAGTAGCATAGCGGGGATGGCCTTCTCTTGGTCAGTCTTCAGTCCTTGACTCTACTTCAGAGCAAAACATGCCACGTGCGCTGCCATTTTTTACGGGCATAGCTGTGAAATTTTAAACTCCTATTAAAGAGAAAAATGACTGGAGGTTTACAACGGTAGCAGCACACTGCAGCTTCCCGTGGACTAGTCAAATAGCTGTCTGCCATTCAAAGGCAATTACTGCAAATATTACCTTATGCACATTCATGGAATCAAACATGAATGATCTGCTGGGTGCATTACTTGCAAAATAAAACCTCACTGTGTTTGAGGGTAATTATATTTTTTTTCTCCCCTGCTCGCAAGTGGCACAATGCTGTAAAACCCTGAGGATGCTGTAAGGAGATGGAGAACAAGGAAAGGATGTGTCTAAACAAGAAACAAATTAGGCGATTTTTAATGTGCCGAATCAACATATGTAAGGTGTAATTGAGTTTCTTCTACCCGACTGTAACTTGAGTATACAACAGGACATTGACTAAACAGGTTGGCTAATTGAAATCAAGCTTAAAAGCATAAATCACTCTGAGCCGGGGTAATTGAAAGAGGCTTGAATTTTTAATGAAGGGCTCCATGTCAGTGTATGTGAGGGAGCAATCTATCATCGGCGAGTCTGTCAGTTGAGTTTTTCAGGCAATGGCTGAAATACAAGGCGGCTCCTTCACACGTAATGGCTGAAATGGATTTTCATTAGAACGGGCACAATTTCGAAAACGGACAAGGGAGTGGAGACGGAGGAGAGTGGGAGTGGTGTGAGGTTTAGCGGGTTTGTTTCATTAGGCTGAGATTTCCTTGTCCTTTTAAAGACTTCATGTTGAAGGACTAATGAAGCATCTGCTCTGGGTCCTGTTACCTACACAAGGTGTCCTTTATGGTATGCGTTTGGGCAGCAGCAGGATTGTGTTGTGTCATCAAGATGTCCTGCACTGTGGCCACTCTGCTGAAGGACTGAGCATTCATATTCCTGGTCTGCATATTCTGTGGCTATTTTGATGAAATACAGAATTCATGTTGATTGATATGTTAATGTGCAAATGCATACAATTTCCATGTTTTTCATTCATTGATAAATGGAGGTCACTGTTTGCAGTTTATTGTGAAAAAAACTATACCCTTCACTGATTTAAAAGTGCATTGTTCAACAAAATCAGATTAGGTATGTTCTTATTTGTCTATTTTGTTTTTGTTTTTGTTTTTTTTTGTGGAGGAGATGGGGGGTCGGAGGTCAGGTACTTTCTTTAGTTAAGCTGCTTAAAGCTTTTTTTTTTCCTTTGTGCTATTCTATTCACAAAGGATATGAACATGAATATTTCAGTCAAAAAGGCTTATGTACTGATGCCATGTCTGGCACATTCTGATGCCTTCCACTGTATCTCAGTGTTTGCAGACATGTTCTACAATGTGTGGATGGGCTATGAGACAAGGTTGGACAGTATCACAGTATACAAATTGATGCAAGTAAAGTAGTGTAATATGCAGTAATAATGTGTTTTATTTTAGGTTCTGATATCCATAAGAAGATATTGGTGTGGTTTTAAGTACCAAAAACATTATCTAGTTATACATGTCCATTCTCCAGAGCTTTACCAAGAACAGATTATTTTAGTGGCTGTCTTTAAGGCTAATTGATATCAATGACCACTGTTCTGATTGGCTGGCTAGCTCCAACAAACTGAATGGCATCTATGCTGAGAACTTGACTTTGTTCCAGGTGTCGTAACTTCATGGAAGTCCAAACAGCTTGTTTAAATGCACATTTTCTGTATTTACGGGTTAGGATTAGGGTTAGGACAGTAACAGTGATGGTGCTTAACCTTTGCAAAGTTTCTCCCAAAGCTCTTCCACAAATAAATACATTTAAATTATTTTATTTATTTTGTCAGCATAGATGCTAAGCAAACTAGACAAGCTGCAAAATCCAATTCGAAGAAATGAATACCAGCAATCCTGAAATTATGGATCCGTACAATTCAATTCATGGGCTTGTTCACGCCGCTCTCCAGACACTGCCCTGACCAGAGGTGACAGACCCCCGTTAGACCCCCGGCTGAACAGTGACCCACCTCCAGTCCCGGCATGCGGCTGTCACACTCCAGTGGCTACATTCTCCCAGAGTATACTCAGCTCGCATGCGTGTGTGTGTGCATGCACAGATACGTACACACCGTACATCTCCCCCTATAGTAAGTTAATGCACACTCTCTGTCATTCTCTCTATTTCAATTAAGCCCCATTTTGTTAAAAAAAAACATGAGCATGCATGCATGCACGCACATACAGTACCACATTATAAAGCAAAACACATAAACATTAATGTACAAATTCACACACACACATACACGCACACACGGACTATGTGTCTGTTTTGCACATTCCTGGTCTGTCTCTGCTATACTGTTTATCTCTCTCTTTATGTGTCTTTTTCTCTCAGTACCCTCACTATTGCTGTAAACACAAACGCATGCAAACAATATGAAATGTATGCATAAGCACACATGCACTAACAAAGTAAAATGGATGTAAATGTTACTAAATTGTACTAGCACCAATACTACATTTTCAATCTTGTGTTATGTGATGCCTGTTTGAAATAACCCACTGGACTACAACAGTGATGGAATTTCTAAGCTAATAAACATATTTTTCCGGCTGGATCAAAAGCCATGTTCAGGTTCAAACATTGGCAATTATTTACATAACTGATTAGAGTGGTGATGCTATCTGCTGTTTTAACCCAAAACAAGAGGAGAGGTCTACCTTCAAACTCTGGCCTCCCCAGCTATTTGTATGCATGTGTGTTCTGTTCTCTGTGCATGTTTTATTTTAAGCATTTATATTGTCCCCACTTTCTATGAATGGTCTTTCATACAGTATTTATACATTCTTCATATGCCATGGATAGCATTTGGTATCCTTATGAACGGTGTTGTGTAATGCTTTTAATTAGTTATATTAGTTATATAATGCTTATGAGGGACCTCTCTGTGCCTGTGCTGCCAGAATTTCAGATTGTTGATCTTGAAATAAAACTAGTTCTGTTTGGCAGTGTGGCAGTGGATGGCAGTTCTGTTTTCCCATGTTTCCCATGGAAATATAAATGTTCTGTCATTAAGGTTTATTCATTTTTAATTTGAGGTATAGCATAGTGGTTTGAGGAATTGAACTTGTAACTCAGAAGTTGGCAGTTAAAACCTAGATGGGCCCCTGTCATTGTCCCCTTGAGCATGGTTCACTACTGGTTCTGCGGTATTAGTTCAGTAAATATCCAGCTACATAAATGGATAACATATTAACAATGAGTTTCCCTGAATGTGCGTTTATGTTATTCATTTTGAGTGTGCCAGGAAAGAAGAATAACATAAAAATGTAAGATTTGTTTAAACACCACACCCAGCAGTAGAGAGTAGAGCAACTCACCCAGCTCATATTGACAGTGTGCAAGTAACTTTGCTTTCTGTCATTTTTGTTGTTCTGGTGAATCACTTGGTCACAACTCTTCCAGTGTAGTGTTTTGAGAAAATTATGATTTTGTGAGACCTAGCTACTGGAAATGAACATTATGAGCATGCATATAAAACCCTGTAAACTACATTTGGCCTCAATATGGATCAGAGCAAACAGAAACAAAAGCCTTCTCACAAAATCAATTTTTCTAGCACCAGTGATTCTTTGAAGTTGTCACTAATCAGCAACTTGACATGATCTGGACGTGGGTATGAGTCAGGGTGTAATTAATGGCATTTTTAGGAGGCAGGGTACATCTATGTCATGCAATTGATATGTCTATACTTAATCTCAATATACATAATATTGGTTCTGTTACATTTTCAATTATTGTTTTACAAACGGCAATAACAAATTCCAAAGGCAATCAAAAGCCTAGACTCAAGACTATGCAGTATAAACTAAGGAAGCAATTGAATGCACCTGACTAATCAGAAACCGCTGAGAAGCCAACTGTTTGATTACTTTTGGTCCCCTAAAATGGGGGGACTATGTATAAGAAGGGATGTAATCCTTACTTGGATTGCCCAGTATGGATGTAAATACGCTCACATTAAAGGTGACAGTCTGCACTTTAACCCTGTATTCATTGTTTAATTTCAAATCTTATGTGATGGAATACAGAGCCAAAAGAGCGGAAATTATACCACTGACCAAATACTTATGGACTGCACTGTATGTGTTGCATATTTATATAATGGAACTCTATGTTGTCCAACCCAAAAATGTGATGAGGCTTTGATGCATTATAGGCTAAACCTTTACTGCTGCAACCTAATATAATCAAGACAAACAGTATTATTCACACTTTGTCACTGAAGGAATATTAATTTACACATATTAATGAATCACCAAGCATTACAGTGCTTTGATGAAATGATTTTTTTTTCATCTTCATTATCATCGATTTATTAAATTTCTTACAGAACTGTCACATGAAGAATAGAGGTGACATGGCTGGTGAGTGGGAGGGATATGAAAGAGAGAAAGAGAGAGAGAGAGAGAAAGAGGGATGAGAGCAAGAGAGAAGAGAGAGGGAGGGATGAGAAGGAGAGGGAGAGAGGGAGGGATGAGAGAAAGAGAGAGAGAATGGCATCTATATAAAAAGCCTATTACAGCCCATCTAGGTGACTGTTAATATCCACCTAATGGAGGTATAAGTCAAAATTTGACATATAGTGCAAAGCAATAGAAAGGAGGTGATAATCAGACCCAGGCAGTGCACTCCATCTCCCCTTCGCAAACTTATCAGTGGCACCTGGAACTTCTGATCCCAGCTGATGGAATCATTATAGTCATGCTCGCGGCCACGGTGATTAAACCGCGGGAAGGTTCTAGAATGGAACTGAAAACTAACTCTGCTGATCGATTCCTCACTGCCACCAACCCTAGCAACTTTTTACTTCTTTTATTTCTTTGGACTGAGTGTAGTATGTTTCACCGTACAAAATGCCCGCAGTAGTTCTGTCGCACATTGTAAGTGACTCTGGATGGCAGCGCCTGCTAAAGGAATGTGCTCTAATATAATGCAGTCACAAGCAGTCCTTTCCCGTGTACATAATGTTTGCTGAGCAAAGCAAATAATCACCGTGCCTAGATTAAAAACAGACCAAATCGAGGCAAAGCAGGTAGTAACTGTACCTTACATATGGGAATGTATGTTAAATAATAAAAATAATAGTAAAATAATGTGTTAACTATATTTTAGAATAATGCTGCTTTGAGTCACTTTGAAACCTCTGAGAATATACTGTGCTGTTTCAGCTACATCTTTGGAAGCATTCAATATGCATTATAAATGCTTTATTGTTTTTCTTCTTGTTATTATTATTATTATTATTATTATTATTATTAGTAGTAGTAGTAGTAGTAGTGGTAGTAGAAGTAATAGTTATTGTTGTAGTAGTAGTAGTAGTAGTAGTAGTAGTAGTATTACTAGTAGTAGTAGTAGTACTAGTATTGATTATCATCAGTGGAAAAGATGGCCTATATGGCCAAAAGCATTGCGTAAGTTTGAAAGGCCGTGGCAGCACCATCAACAGATGAAGGACAATACAGGAGCATCCACCATAGACCATGACATTCATTGGTTCCGTTAGCTGGCTTGGATTTCACGGACAATATATGAAGCATGTCTTCCATGGAAAGAACAGGGTAAGTATACAGCCTTGTGCCTTGACAAATCCATGGCACATGCCTTTTGTGAGGTCAGTAATGGGCCTGGATAGGTTGAATAGCATACTTTTGCCATTATGAATTCTCATGTTCGTATGTTCTCCTCGGGAGGCATACAGTGCAGGAGACACAAGAGCCACAGGAAGAGTGGAGACTGAGGCAAAGCTGGAAGAGTGTTCCCCAGCAGCAGGGACTCTACAGCTGTCCTGTCCCCAGGTGAGCAGAGGCCCCGCCATCTGCATTAAAAAAAGGTGCCTCCCGATCCCAGGCGTACTGCTCCCTGACAACTCCCGTTCCGCTGGGATCCCCTGTAATTAGACTAATGCGCCTTCCACGGGGATAGATATGGGAGGCCAGAGTGTCTGGTAAAAAACAAAAAGGCACGCTAACCGCTCCAGTTGTTGTTGTGCAGTTGTTGACATGGGGTATACATTTCTATTTTTGATTACACAGAGAAGCGGCTGATTTTTCAATCCCACATGCAGCGACAGAGCCAAACGATGTAATGCTGTATGTTTTGGAATGATTAAAGGATAAATCAAAGCCAACATACAGTGATCCAACATACAGTCATGCCCTGTGCCACAGGAGCCAGATCAGTTGGCATCTCTGATGCCATTTTCCACTGCTGAAAACGCTCAAAAAAAAAGCTGAAACATTCCAATTAAAATACAAAAGCAATTATGTAATGCACATTATTCCATCTCCAAACACATAGTTGTGCAACAGCAAGATTAGAAGTTATTTGAAGTGTTTTTTTATTTTATTTTTTTATTTAAAATTTAATTAGCGTATTAATATTTTCCAAGGTAAGCGAGAGTGCAGAAATATCAAACTTTGATTTACTAGCTGGAAGGGAATTCACCGTATGGGGGAATATCATTGCATGTACAGTAACTGAAAATTGGCTTTAGATCTGTTAAAACATATAGTCGTTGAAGCATATTGATGCAAGAGCATAATATTTTTATTTGATCAAACGAGCAATCTATTCAGTGCTTTGGTGCTTTGTCTTCACTATTTTATTACAATATTTCTGGTTAATTCCAATGCTGAATTAATTTTGTGATTGATCAATAATGCAGTATATAGTGATTCATAGCAAAGTGGGTCATAACAATTATCCCTGAAACACTGCCATAATGTAAGCACCCAGTGACTCAGTGAATATTTTCTGTAGATCATACTCAAGTTCAATTATGCCGCTACTCAAGTTTATTTTTAACAAACAGTAACATTTCCTCCATTCTCGCTGGTGTAGACGGGCACATGCAACATAGGAGCTGTCATTGACCAATCCATCAAATTAAGAGTATAGGGAAGACCGGGGCACAAACTAACACGGGGCGTGTTTAAACATGGGGATCTTGTGTAGTTGCACTTCAGCAAGAATGATGTCTTTGTTTTCACTTATGTATTTGAGCAATGCGCTTCTCATGTCCGAGTGGCGGGGCAATTTGAAAGCTTCATCAAGGGTTATTAACAAATCTGTGTTTTAGCACCATGCAAGTAATGTTTTTTCACCAAAGTATTTTTAGATTAACTGATGATGTGTCACTCCAGATATATGTCATTTAAATCAATGTCTTCTGTGTTATAAGGCAATATAATTTGGACACATGTCACAAGCAAGCATAAACTGCGAGCCATGCTGTACAATTAGCACATTCCAACATGCCCCTGCCTGTTATAAATGCATCGGACACAATGACCTTTAATATAAGTTGTAATTCTATGTTGACCATGCATTTATTCAGCTTTTGTGTAGCAAACCAACTGTCGTCTCTTCTTCAGTGTTGATGCCACTGTTCTAGATGTCTCTCTGAGCTAAAATGGCTTCATCGATTTAGCACCCGCTCTTATCAATTTCTTCCGAAACATTCATTACTATTGTCAAAATGTAAACAGTAACTTTGACTTGTTTTAAAGCAAAACACTTTCAGACACTGTTTCAATATCCCCCAGAGCTGGTTCAACTTGCCCTGGCAGTAATATCCTAGAACTGTTCTGATGTCCTATAGTCCATCCATATAGTATAGCAAATAAAGATTTGTATCGTCTTTCTGGATGAAAAATTTGCTGTAAAAAAGTGGTTGTTCCCTGGTCTCCCCTACTGTATACAGTATATTAATCAGTAGTTTACAGTATAAACTTCAAGCAAAGAATCCCTTCATAGCTACCACTCGCAGGCTAAATGACAATGGTGATGGTCAGGCAAACTTCAAATGACCAAACTGACTCAAATAGGCCGGTGACACATAACCTTATATCATGTAATTTCATTGAACTTAATTGCCAACCAATTAGGAAACATGGAGATGTTGGAGACATGAAGCAGTGCTGCAGCTATATAATAATGCTGTATTGTAGTACATACTGTAATTTTTTTTTCTTTTATAGTTTCTATATTAAACTACCATTTAATTGAATTAAAAAAGTTCTAATCATTTGGGACTTTGTTTGCCATGAGGTGGGATGTTCAGTGACTACCTCCCACCCTCCACGTACAGTAGTTGTGGCAGTCTTATGTAACCTATAACTGAAGCTCTAGGAATATTTCAATGTTCCATTCACTGGTAGTACTTTCAGTGAAATAGAGGAAACATGCTTGTAAGTACAAGCTGGATAATTTGCTTGGAATTATTAATAAGCAATTCTGTGATGGTAATAGCCAATTTTACAAAGGCTGTGGTTGTATAGCACTTAGCAATCAATTGATAGCTTGCTGCAGAGATGTAAGGGTTCTGGGTTCACTAATTTAGAGGCTATCAAAGCAGTCTATGTAGCATTTGCTACAGAGCATGCAAAATGCACAAAATATGAGTGTAATACATATGCCATACATTTCACTTGGCTGTTAAAGAGTTGCAAAAACAACTTTTGAACACATACGTGCCTTGTACCTAAAAAGATTTGTTTTTTTCTGATTAAAGTAATTAGTTGAAGGGCTTCTTTACATGAATACATTTTAATGAAAGTAAAAACACATCTCCTTGAGTAGTTTTTGAGCACTCTACCTATTTGTCTTTGAGATTATTTTTTGATAGTGGGAAACATAAAAGCAATCTGGACCGCATCTGTCTTAGTGCAGCATTAGGTTGTATCACTTCATTATGTTGTTCTGGTATGCAGATGCATTTTGCGATGAAGGTTATTTAAAGGTAGCTGTTAATGCATTGTGTCAAGTTCACCTTGTGCGTGGGTGATTTTGTCTCATTCCACACCATGGGAGGTAGCTTGTGGGTGACATCTGTTGATGCTGCATTGCCGCCTGTATTGTATAAACTGCTATGAGTCATAGTCACCGACTGAAGCCGGGGCCTCCTGTGAAAGTGTGCTTTTTCACACCACAAATCCCATTTATTCTTCCCTTCCTGCCAAGTGTACTTTTAAGTTTGGCCACATGATCTGACAAAGGGCCCTGCATGTAATCATGCAAGAAGCAGTATGTGGGGAATTTTGTTTGCTCAGTTAAATTTAATAAGCAGTATACCTAAAAAAAGGATTCTCTAGTATGCCAAATGCTATTAGCATTGACCGGGGGAGCTATTAGCATTGACCCGCCCCCCCCCCCCCATGAACATGCTATCACTACACAGCATGCTATCCACAAGGACATATCCACCTCGTTGACATGGGTCTTTGACATGGGTCTCTGCCTAAATGAGGCACTCTAAGGCAGGTGGCCGCTCTTCATAACGTATGATTAGCCTCAGGAAACAAACCCTTAAAACTCTTAAGAGGACAAGAGCAATGAGACATACAATGCTATGCCATTTCCCCAAGCACCGATGCTGGGCGGCCTGTAGTTTGGGAAAGGAAATCACTAGCTTGCGTGGGTGGGAGGATCAGAGGAGAGCACAAACAGGCTTCACCTGCAGTGCTCCTGTTGAAGGTGTGGGTGGCACAACAGGGGGAAAAACTTGCCATTATAAATGTAGGAAAAACTTTTTTTTTAACGTTCTTTTACATCTCACAGTTAATTACTTCTGTATATAGAAAATGGCAAGCTGAAATTAAGCTCATGTTAACATGACATACAGAAAAAAAGAAAAAAAAAGAAAGAAGAGCTTCATTTAACAACTGAATCACAAGCTGAATTTTGCCATTAAAATGTTTGCTCATCAACCTGGTATACATACCTAAATATATACATTACGGCCCATAAATATTTGGATAGTGAAATAATTATTGTTGTTTTCGTCTCCAGCACATTGGACTTTATATGAAACAATGCATGTGGGTGTAAAGTGATGTCTATCAGCTTTGATTTGAGGATCTTTACATCCATATCGGGTGAGCTGTGTAGGAATTATATCCCTTTGACATACTGCTTTCATCAGGGACATGAAAAGCCACCAGTTAAGTACTTATTATTAAAAATGAGTGATAGAGTTGCTCGCTGATAGTTCTGCTCACACCTGTGATGCACACCTGTGGTGATGTTTTTAGCCTCATCTTATCTTAATGTTGAGAGTGAATCTTATATACCATGTAAACAGTCCATGATCACTTTATTAGGTATTTATTACAATTTGTATTCTTTATTATTTGTATTATTACAATCCGTATTCTGCTGCAGCAGCCCATCCACTTCAAGGTTCAACATGCTGTATTTTCAAATTTTCTTCTGCATACCACTGTTGTAATTTGGACCACTGTGGTTATTTGAATTACTGTTGCCTTCCTGTCAGCTTGAACCAATCTGGCCATTCTCCTCTGACCTCTCCCCTCAACATCTGATTTTGCCCACAGAACTGCAGCTCAATGGATGTTTGTTTTTTTCACACCATTCTCTGTAAACTTGAGAGACTGCTCTGTGTCAAAATCCTGGGATATTACATTACATTACATTACATTATTGGCATTTGGCAGACGCTCTTATCCAGAGCGACGTACAGTTGATTAGACTAAGCAGGAGACAACCCTCTCCTGGAGCAATGCAGGGTTAAGGGCCTTGCTCAAGGGCCCAACGGCTGTGTGGATCTTATTGTGGCTACACCAGGATTAGAACCACCAACCTTGTGTGTCCCAGTCATTTACTTTAACCACTACGCTACAGGCCGCCCCATATATCAGCAGTTTCTGAGATACTCAAACCACCCTGTCTGGCACCAACAATCATCCCATGACCAAAGTTTAGGCGTACATGTCTACCGAATAAAGTAGTCACTCACTGTATGTACAACAGATCCTGAATTTTGCAAAGACATGGCCAGTCAAAATACATTTTTTTTAACTTTTTTTCCTTTCTTCTTCTCCTTTTCCTTATTAAACTAATCGGCTAAGGTTACCACGGTGTTAACGTATCCATGCACAGATGTTGACATTATTCGGCATGCACTTCATTGCCCTCGTCACGGTTAAAACTGTGGAAGGGGCTCCATGGGAGCTCTATGGGAGCCGCTACACAATGTGAACATTCTAGACTGGATTAAGTAGGATAGCACCTCACCTGCAGTTGTATATATCTACTCCAAAGATGTAGAGGAGGATCTTCTCAACTGAGCCCTTACACTATAAGTGCTCCTCGCTGGACGAAGCTGAACACACTGTCTTAATCTGCCCTTGCAGCCTTAGATATAATCTACATTTAGATGTGGGATAGGCTCACTAGAGCCCCGACACAAGGAACTGAAAAACTGGACTAGGTATAACACAGAGTCTACCCCTGCAGCTACAGAGCCACAGTACAGGCCATAATCCGAGATAACCTTCCTGGTACTGAACCAAGGATTACCTTATCTTCCTGGCATGGAACCGACCAAACTGAGGGTTCCTGAGGAATTAATTCCTGGATCCTTACAGTAGCCTCATTTGGCAATGAAATTTAAAAAAAAATGTTCTGCTCTTCTTATCTGAAAACGATCTGGCTGACAACTGATAACCATCACCAAACAGAGTGGAGAAGAATGCAGGAAAGCATGCTTGCCCTATTTGTACACCAACACACAAGAAGTTCACAAAACAATGATGTATGTTTGTAGGCCCAAAGAAGGGGAGTCCCCCTGAGCATTAATATCATTCATATATCGCTCATGTTTACACTAAGCATTAGCTAAATCGAGCACAGAGAAGTATTTGAGTCCTAGATCATTTTGTATTTAGGTTGGGAAAGAATCATTTGTATTCTTATTTATGACTGTATAATAAAAATATGCACATCTAAAATTTGAACTATAACAATATAGACTGCAATTGGGGACCACATTTAGTCCTTTTCTTCTTCTTTTTTTTTTTTTTTTTTAGCAAATATTGAATCTGTTTGCCTTTCAGTTACAGAGGCATGACAATTTTGGATGCAATGGCCTATGCTGGCCTCACCCTGCTGCTGTTCCGTGGAGAAAGATCGCAATCTGTGCTGCAAAGCATTTGTTGCCCTTCAATCACAGACAGCTAAAAAATGGCCCTTGCACTAGGAGAAGACATTTTCTAAGGTTCTCATCAATAGCGGATGAAAGGTTCATGCCTAATTCAGTAGACACTGAAAGCCGCTGGTCGGTTTATTCATGAATTCACTGCATGGCATTTTCCAGCGTGTTTCCAGCTGGCTGTCCCTGTCCCCAGCACCAGTGTCCCACCCTCCTGCCCGCCACGTCCTTTTGGGCCACGGCTGATGAAAGCAATGACGTCATTTCTCTACTCGCAGCTGATCCCTGCTAATGTCGTAGCAGGATAGCAGGCATTGTGCGGTCTCACCAGGAAAAAGGCCGGTATAAATATCAGGAATTGTCACTCGCATAACTGAACTGCATTTTGTATTACAATCACTTAGCAGATGTTCTTATCCAGAGCCACACACGGAAGTGAGAACATCAGTGTCACTCTCTCAGGAATACAAAACTGTGGTACCACCAAAAAGGCACCATAAATAATCAACGGGCCTCATTCACAGAACATGTACCCGATCAGTTCATACTGTGCTTCAGAACGTTTCCTCAAACATTTCCGCATTCATCTTTATGAATGCAGTAGTCACTTCATTTAGAATGCTTCATTATTCATGAAAGTAAATTCAAGTTGTTACACACAGTACCTCATATCAACAACAAAAGGTTATTGGCACAGATATAATAGCAAAATGAGTGGCCTACATAAGCTATTGTTTTTAACCACATGAATCTGAATAACCTTTTTCCCCCACTGGTTTTTATTTTTATTTAGCTTTCAATTGCAATAATAACCTTGTAAGGACACATTGTTTTGTGATAAAAGTGACAGATGATGATGATGATGATTGATGAAGATATATTATAAAGACCCACAAGTGTGCAGTCAGTGAATGTTTGCAGAGAGTGAGGAATGGCTGAGGTTTGCACACGACCCTGAAGTTGGCGTGCCTTTCATGGGATTACTAGGAGTTTCCTTACACTTGCATTTCTGCATGCATTTGTCATCTCATACACCTGGGATATGTACAAATCGAAAGTCTGTGCATGTTTCATGAACAAAAGTAAAAAGAATTTGAGATGATTTTTGAGAATGTCGCCCATTAAGTGTAATGTTAACCTTGCAAACAGCAAATTGGTATTGTAACTAAAGAAAGAACCACTAGACAGATTACCTTTTCACAGTTATAACTATAACAATATCCCAAGGGGAAATCCAAAGACAGAGGAAAAGAAAGTTATCTAAAGGGGAACACGGGTGCCATGGTGCTACCTCACGAGGTGGGTTGGAATATGGGCAGGGGGAAGGTCGTTCCACCACCAGGGGGCAGAACTGACAGAGGATATCTGGAAGTGCAGGTGAACCGGGTGTTGGTTGGGTGGGGTGGGCGGGGGGTTGTTGGGGTGGATATTTGGGGGCGGGAGGGGGTGTCTGTCAGAGGACACCCGGAGGTCTCAGAGGTGTCTGGTATGTGTGCGGGGGGTCTGATGATCTTCTGAAGATATGACAGAGCTGTCCCCTTCACTTCCCAATAGGCTGCCGCCAAGGTCCTGAATTTGATGCAAGCCAATATTGGAAGCTAGTGAAGAGAGATGAAAAGGGGACTTGAGCCCTGAAGCTCAAAAAACAAAACAAAACAAAAAACTATTGTATGCCAATAAAGTAGCATGATATTGTGATAGAGTAGTTGCTCCAGAGCCGTTTACACTCTACCTTTAACTTTACTTTTTTACTTTAAAAAAGCTTTCATCCTGTCTCCTAACAGCTGTTGTAGGTGACAATGGATATGGAACATGGATTTTTGAATAATGGCCTAAGGAAACCTCGTGGCATGTTTTTCACTGGGACCCCAAGAAGCTGACGCCTTCAGTTCTGAGAAATCAGATTGGTAGAACTACTGTATATTCTGTGCCAGTGGGGGGAAATGTTCTCAGTAAATAAAGGCGACGTACGGTGAATGCTACACTAATTATGTGGACTGTGTTTCCTACCTTGCAGACAGGTGGACTTAACGTTATCTACCACCTTAAGGGACTTCTATCTGCTAGTCTTCCATGAATGCACTGCAATTATTAAATATACTGGCGAGCCAAAGTATGTACTTTAGGGAGCTGGTTAAGATGACAGATTGTGGAATTGTGGAACCCAAAAGTGTCTTCGGCTTATTTGCCTTAGGACACTTTTTTAAGGCAACAGAACTTAACGGCTTTAGTCTGTTGGACCGAGCGTTGCTGAGCATGACTTCACAGCATATTGGAGCTAAGTACAGCATGTCTAGATGTGAGGGAAAGATGCCTGAAGGTGGTAGTGGCAATTACCTGTGATTAGATACTGTACATCTAAAGTTTATCAGGCAAAATGGCTTACAATGGTAGTTCAACATTATTACATTTTCTAACGCACGCCGCTCTTGTTTCACTCCCACACTTCTCCGCCCTCATGTGCTCCAGGGGGATTACTGCATTTTGAGGGCACAATTCAGAGCGATCCCCACATCTCTCATGTTTAATTCCAACAATGGCACAGCAGCGCTGTTCGTGACACCGCCAGTTCGGTTACCCCAAAACTGTCATTTTTATGCCAGTTTGTAGCACAGCCTCTCAGATTTGAGCCAACTAGTGCCCCAAGGGCAGCCATTTGGGATTGTTCTGAAAGCAGTCAGGATGAATGCACAGTAGTGAGAACAGTAACAACTGTGTTTGGCTGTTTACAGGCGATGATCCTGACAACACTTCATGCCATCCCCCCCCCCCACACACCCCTTTTTTAACCAATCAGGGTGCAAGGATGTGAAATAACACATTTGTTAAATTAGATGGGGCCCCAGTTTTTAGTATGCTGATGTCTGTAGCTGGCACAACTCAAATGCACACAGATGCAGTTTGAGATCAGAATGATCCGGAAAGCAATTACTTCACGCCTTTTTAATCTTCACATATATGAAAAATTATTGAAAAGGTTTACTCAAAAATAGAAAAGGGACAAGTATTCAGGTCTCAGGGTACTCATTTCATGCCATTACATTTTTTAAATGTTAACAGCAAGATTAGGGCCTAAACTTTTCAAATTGCCTTTGAAAGTGGAGTAGCTGGTGATGTAATGCGACAGGAGAAGCGAACTAATTGGTCTGCCATCCATCTTCTGAACATCTCCTCTCAGTGTCAGGATATTAGTTTATCAGCCGGGGGAAATGAAAGCCTTATTTGGGACGACGGGGTAATGAGTTGAAAAAGTGGTGAGTTATGTTTCATGCTCGTGTTGATCCCCCGTAGGTGTCACCATCCTGGGATGTGCTCCGAGAACAGGCGGCCGCGCTGGGGATCGCAGCGGCACGCCTCATTTCAGGAGTCCCGGGCCTCGGTGTGCCGTGATGGGGGGTGTTTTTGTGACAGAATAATTGGCCACCCTTGCACTGAATCCGTTTTCTTTCAGCACACCACGCTTCCTGTTCTGTGCCTCCTATCAGAGCGCTGATAATTGCGCGTGGCACTCGTGTGCCGTTATTGTGCTGACAAATCTTTGGCGGCATTCATTATGGCTGCTCTCCACAATGAGCTGTTATCTGAACCGCAGGCTTTGGTTAAGCTGAGATTGGATGTTTGGAGAAAACTACATTGAGGGGAAATACGCTTGTGCACGCATGTAGAAGGCCCTGAGTGCGTTTCCTACCATGGTCACAGTAGTGCCTCCCGTCGCTGGCTAGGACCAGAATAGCCTCTGGTAGGATTTAATAGGTGATTAGAGATTCCCTACATGGCCAAACGGTGTCTTTTTATCACCGACCCTGGTGGCCCGGTGACCTCCCCCCCCCCCCCCCCTCTCTACCACCCCCTGCTGTCTGCTGTCGTAGCATCAGCGCAGCAAATCGTCTCTCTTTCTCCCTCTCTCTTTATCTCTCGCTCTCTCTCTTTCTGTGTCACTCTCTCTGCTCTCACGGTAAACAAGCTGGCATTGCTTATAGACAGAGTGTGTTTTCCGTTCTTAACAGAGCTTCCATCCAGGTTATTTTTTGCTCTTGCCCACCGTATACACGATTGTCTGTGCGTGACCTCGGCAGAGGAGTGTGACCTCTGTCAGAGGCAGTTAAACCCGGCATTGCTTTTCCTGGCATCTAGTCAATGTGCACCAAAATATATGATAAGAGATTAGAAAATCGGGATGTAGAGAAATACACTCTTTGTGGAAATCGTCCATTTGTTGCAATTTGATATTTTCTATGGGCGACCTGCACATTTATCACCAATCCACCCAGAGTTGAGGGTCAGCCAGTCCAATAATTGCTGCATTTTGAAAGATGAAGTTAAAATGATGAGCCAAAATGGAATTGTGCCATGTGATTAGCTGTGAGTTTGTTCATCTGGAAGTTCTGTGTACACACAAAGCACTATAATATTCATCCATTTATGTTTCTTAAATTCACACAACTCTCGCGCAAGATGCCTGCTGTTCAATTATGTACATTTCAAATTGAACATGAATATGAAATGACTACAGACAGGCAAGGCTGTAAAAAAAGAATGGCTTGTCCTGCAGAAAGATTTTATTTCTCCGATGATTGGAGATTCAAGGCTTTGCTATACCGATGTTCTGGCCTAAATGACTTTACCCTTTAGAAACATGAATGCGAAGAATGCCCTGTACCCCAGGGAGGCGATGGATGAAGGTTAGCTCATTGTTAGCTCAACATCTCTCTTCATCTGTGTGCTCACAAGGGAAGGGAGCAAGTTTTTCATAATCTCACAGGCAATTCATAGTATGAAGTTATTATTATATTATCTACAGTATAAAACACCAGAGGGAAAGTGCAACATCTTGAATACACAATTCTTACCAGCACCAAAATAACAACCCATAACACATTAATGTACTGTAAGTTCCAGTTTGTTAGGTCTTACAATTAAGTGTTGAGAGAGCTGCTATGTTGATGATATGTTCTAAATTAAATCTGAAACAAGCATTTCTTGTGTGAAAGTGTTATACTGCAAGTTCAAAGTAAAAATAGTTTGTTTAGAAGCTCTTCAACACTTTTTTTCAACCTTGAGAGAAGCAGTGTTTAGCCTGAACTACCAGGTGACTGTGAAATTTGTCAAGAATAAATATATTAACGGAAACAAGCTTTGTTTTAAAGTAGCACTTGGTCATTCCTAATGATTCACATAAATTTGAGATACGAAGTGCCCTTAACTTAAAAACTACCCAAAGTGAAATTGTTTTTTTGTTCAAGAGGTGTTGTAATTTTTTGCCGAGACCTTAATTAAATTGAGCAAGACTATTGTCGCCCTGCCTGGAGATGCATTGCCATCATGGTGTTAAATGGGACATGGGAAAACGGGGTGCAGTCAGTAGCCGGTGCGCTTTGTCAAAAATGCAGCTGAAATTCATGCTCTATTCAGACAATTAACTGTTTCCATTGCTGGTTCAGGTGTCATGGCTTAGACAGTTTGCATGCTTGTTACTTACTACAATGGCTGTCGTGGGTTTCGATAGCTTAGTTGATTATAGTCACACTTTCCAATTGATATCTAATCGGGAAACAACTGCCTTTCTTTTGAGAAAGAATTTTCAAGCCTGACACTGACCCACAGGATGTTGTTGTAGTCCTTCCCCTCTCATCCATAGTCACCAACCTGGGTGTGAAAATTGACCCCCACCTAAACTTTGAGGCCCACATTAAACACCTGTGCAAAACCTCCTTTTTCCACCTCAGGAACATTGCTAAACTCCGTCCCACACTCACCCTCCCAGATGCAGAAAAACTTGTCCACGCCTTTGTCTCCTCCAGGCTGGATTACTGTAACGCACTTCTCATCGGGATCCCTAGCAAGAGCCTCCTGAGGCTCCAATATATCCAGAACAGCGCTGCTAGGATCCTGATGAGAGTGCGTAAGTACGACCACATCACACCGATCCTCCACTCACTTCACTGGCTCCCCATCACCTCCCGGACTGAATACAAAATATCCCTTCTGACCCATCAGTGCATCTATGGAAATGCCCCCCCCTATCTCAAAGAACTACTTACCCCAGAACCCTCCACTCGAAACCTTCGCTCTGCCAACACCAACCGCCTCCGTCCTCACAAGACCAAGCTCTGCACCATGGGCGACCGAGCCTTCTGCTCGGCTGCTCCCCGCCTGTGGAATGCCCTCCCTGATTACCTGAGAGCACCGCAGACCACTGATGCTTTTAAAAGAGGGCTAAAAACCTACCTCTTTACTAAAGCCTTTTCTTAGTTTTTATTTTTTTATACATGCCATTGGGTGTTTTATTCCCTGTTTTTACCCTGTAGCACTTTGAGATTTGGTCTCCAAATGTAAAGTGCACTATAAATAAAATGCATTATTATTATTATTATTATTATTATTGTACAATTACTGAACTACACAGTAAAACCTTCATGTTAAAGTTTCATGTTCACATAGTTAATGTGAGTCTAAGAGGGAGTTGATTTAATACTGTGTTGTGATGGAGCACTCTGTTTGTAAGGTTAATAACCCAGCCCAGTCCCATGGCCTGGGTTGTTGGGTGAAAATGGCAGAAACAGATTAATGCACTCCACCAGTCTTAGTACACTTGTAACCCCAGTGCACAATCAACATTTTTTTAAATCAGAGGAAAGAAGCCTTTCCTTTCTTAAGGATAAACCGAAAGCAAAGGGGAAATTCAAAGACACAGCTCAATCCACGGTCTGATCCTTCCAGCACCCAGTGCTGAGCTAACTGGCACGGTGATTTACATGAGGTCACTCCAGACGGGATTTCAGTGACAGGCCATTTGCAGAGGATTCCCTTGACGGAACGTTCCAGGAGACGGGACCGGAGACGAGCCCGCTTTCAGGGCGGAGGCGGACAGGCGGCCATTTTATTTTTTATTTTTTCATCTTTCGTGGAAGTGGATTTTAATGGGAGGCAACAGGTGGCCAGCCTGACACGGCCTGCTTTAGTGGAGAGAGGGATCGCTCCTGTCGTCGGGAGCCTGATGCCGGGTCTCCGGGGTGTCTTTAAACGGTTCGGCGAGGGTGTCGACAACGGCAGCGTCCCCATTCGGTGCGCCCCTGCCCCCCTGACGATGGAGTCCCGAGTGCATCAATAACCAGGCCTACTTTATGGCACTGCGATGAAGGGCACCCTGCATAGGGGTAGATTAATCGGGCAGCAATGCACTCTGAAAGCCGTCCGCTGGGGTAAAATATTAGCGAGGCCCGTCTCCAGAGGTGTATTTCATGGAGCTGATGTGGCTGAGCTGCAGTGGAACGCAGGGGGGCGGGGAGTGTAGAGGTGGGGGGTTTAGGGGGCTTCACCAGGGACAGAAAACACACACGAGCACCAGGGAAACAGACTCTCCAGGCTACCCCCACCCGTGCCGCCCACCCTGCTGTAGCCTTACCCCGTGTGTGACAGGTTATATCAGGTCGCGTACTGCAGAGGCCAACCTGCAGTTTTGGAGCTACGTCTCAGCCTCCCACATCCTGACAAAAAAAACCAGTTGAGCGACATCAGACTGCTGCATCTTTTTTTATCTCTCCACTTTCGCAGATAAAGGCTTCCCGGGAACGCTCGGGAGCTGAGGCTGGAGCAATCCAGGGAGCGTTTCGGAATGTCACAGTGAACGGATGGGTGACCCGGAGGGTCCTCTCCATGTTTTTCATCACCCTGCTTGGGTTCGTCTCCCTGGATCTGCGGATGAAGCCAGCGCACTCCGGGACGGGCTACGCCAAGGCCACCTGAGATGACAGTTTCTCTTAATTATGTTCCCGAAGCCAAGCCTGTCGACAGTGATAAATTGAAGCGGAAAGGGGCGGAAGGAATTCGCAGCACACGTGCGCTCGCTCCAAAATAGCATCGACATAAAGAGTAATTAGCCAGCTCTTTACTTTTCTCCACAGCATTGGCTTTCTTGAGCACCTACTTTAGCGGCAGATCAGAGCATGTTTGAGGATGAAGCGGGGAGGAGTTGGAAGGGTGCAGTGACGGCACACATTCACGCTGCACGCTTATGTGACCTGACAGAGTATAACATGTATCAGAACAAATTAGCCTTAAAAGCAAGAGAAAACATTTCTGGTGTTTTTACTTTTGGTTTGATTTTAAGGGAGGTGCACTTTCGTACGTAGAAAACACAAATCGCTACCCAAAGGCTGCTGTCAAAAAAGCTGTTTCATGAATTTCAGCTGCATGTAGCTTTGAGCACCAAAATAGTTCATATAGCATTCATATAGCATTTGCAGGAAGTGTTTTTGAAAGGTCAAAACAAGTTGATGTTTGTACAGGCTGCCTTACTTTCACTTTAGCTGATGTGGACATTAGTGGAGACAGACCTGCCTTTGTTAATTGAGAAACCACAGTTTCTGTTAATTGTTATATGCTATGCAATGCTAATGATGTCTACTTCATTAAAAAAAGGTTCATTAGGCAGAATAATACAGCTGTCTATGCTTTTATTCTTCTGATCAAAGTTAAAAATATACATTCCAAAAGAATAAGACAGTTGCATTGCATTTGACTAGTATCTTGATTAATCTTGTTTATTGTGGCTTGGTGGTACCAATGGTATGGATGTTCAAAGATATCTTGCCTTCCTCTGACAATCTGAAATGGAATGTATTTTTTTTACACTGCATACAAATTTGATACTGAATAAGTATTGTTACAAGTAAAAGTAGTTTTAAAGAAGTCGTGCTAAATAACTGTAAATTGACAAGCTGTGAGGGTGCCTTAATTCAAATTCTAGCAACCCTAGTTTATCCCGCAGTTTGTGTCACCATGTCTGTACCGACTGGAGATCTTTGAGTTTGAGAAAACTCAGAGTTACAAAACTGTCTATGACTCAAGCTAACAAGTGGCAAACATAAGAGAGAAATGAAACAAAAACCCTGTTGCTCTTTGGAGATGAGAGACACACCCATTTGTTTCCCAGAACAAAGCCACTTTGTGATTTGCCTTCAGCCTTTGTCCTTGCACGAAACATGGCAGCTGAAACATCTTTGGATTCATTACCGGTGGGAGATGCCGTTTCGATGCTTGTAATGACAGAGGATATAACTGGTGGTTGTTCTTCAACAGCGCTAACTATATCGATGGCTACAGGCTGAGTGACTGAGGGGAGGTTGTGATTTTTGAAACGCCACCGCTAGGTAAACAGTCTAATTAGGAGGCCTCTGTTGTGGACCCTCTCTGTTTACTTCAGCTTCAGTGAATCAGTCATTAGCAAACGTTAAAGTGCTCCCGCTTCACATATTGATGTAAATGTCACCGAAAACATGGCAGTCCTGAAAAAGGACCCCAAAACCAGACTAATTAGCGTTTCGTTTGACTCTGGGCAATGGCACATGATGAAAGTGAAGAGGACAGAATTTCTTAGAGAATATGACAGTTCCCCCCATGCCCCCTACCAACCTCCCACCCCTCAAACAAAAAAAAACAACAACAAAAAAACTACTGTTGTAACGGGAGATCTCTTTGCTGGATGAGCTTTTTTTTCCATGGCGGTTTGATCCGAGCTCTCCCGCGGGGGGGTATGAGCTTCTGGGGGCAGAGCTCTGAGCTGGGGAAGGCAGAGGGAGCGGTTCCTTCTCGGCTGAAAGCTGAGCTCAAGGCCTCCAAACCCAGCAGCACCTCAGCCGGCAGCAGGGGGCCAGAGGAACATCAAAGATGAGCAGACGGCGGGAACCCCGTCAGAGGTGCGGGAAGAGGCCCCTGAGAAGCTGACACACACAGACAGAAATTACTGCAGATACTCAAGAATCACGCCTCTGGTAACAGGGCCTTTGGAGAGTTGATCAGGATACTGTGTGAGGGCTGCCATTTTGCAACTGCAGCAAGGTTCTGTGTTCCCCATACTCTGAAAAATCAGACTCGCCATCTGCATCGGCACGTCTCGAAATGGCTGCCAAAGTGTTCTACACCTATCCGCTGTCTAGTTATGTCACAAACGCTTATCTGCTAAAGTCAATGATGGACTTAATGAGGGACTTATCTTATGGTGTCCATAGTCTTTTAGTCATCATTCATGAGGTGGGTATTTACTAGTGGCTCATTAGCAAGTGGTTTGAGTGGACAGTTTGGTGATGGCCCTGGATAAGAAATCCAAGACCAGAGCTTGTGTGCAGACATCTGTCCACAAACCTGACACACAATTAAATGCAAGTTTAATCTGCACCAAACTCATCATAATCTTCATGGCAAGCTCATCATAAACCAACATTACCTTAGCCTATGAATCTGTGTTTGTGAAAAAAACAAACAAAAAAAAGTTGAAGTTATGGGCAAATGTGAATTGAATTTAAGCCTACAGCTACAGAGCTGACCTTTTTCATACAAGAAAAATGTACTATAGCAAAGCAGAAACATACTGGCTATGTAAATGTGATTATTAACCTTAGTGCATATAAAAGTCATGTAAAAGTGATATATATAAAAAGGCCATTCATTGAGCCTGTCATTTCTGCAAAATCTATGTTTTATTACTGTATGCAATATTCCACTAATTGCATTATCTTATACTTCCTTCAGTACTGCAGTGGTCACAGCTGGTACATTATCTGAAATAAACCATTACAGTCCACTGACAGCCACCTTTGTTGTCTACTTTCATCATTTAATCTGTATCCTGTCCCACCTGTAACTCTTATATTTCAGATTTCTTTAGTCTTTTACATTGTTCATCTATCAAAGTACCATAGAAATAGTTTTGCATATTGCCAACCATAATATGACTGTAATTATATGAAATGCCCAACACTGCAAACTATTAAGATATTTCATCTAATTAAAATAATTGATTTTTAGCCCATGTGGAATGTAATTAAAATTTGAATGATGTACTTGCCTATGTGACATCTTTCTTTATCAATGGAATTAATGTTTAATTATCTCGATGCATGTTAATTATTTGAATGAAATATTACTCTTAGAGTAGTTCTTACAGGTCTTCATTCTAGACAGAGTAATATTTTGTCTTGTCTTATTAAGAGTTACCATAAAAAAGAACACACATTTTCAGCGTGCTATTAAGTTTGGAATTTACATATTTAAATATTATGGAACATAAAATAACCAACTAAAATGATATCAAATAACCAGAATTGTGTTGGTGTGAATTTACTGTGCTGTAATGTCTGTGGTGATTTGGCACAAAACTGATCAAGCAGATTGCGTAAATGTCATCCTGTTCATAAAATAATTATCTCTTGAAAAGTGTACAAAATCAATAATGCAATGCCAAATGAAGAATGCGGAACACCACTTTTTTCCCCCCACTGCAGTACTGAATCTGATTGGTCCTAATTAAATGCTGAGCGTCTCAATAAGCTATTGCTGCTGTCAGCCGATAGAGGTACAGGCCCGTGATTACAATAGCATCAAAGCGTCGAAGGTTGAATTTGACTTATCGTTGGACTCTTTATTTCAATGTGTGCATTGTGCGCATCTTTTTCTATTTCTTCCCCCCTTTTGAATCGTGCAGTGAGTGAACTTAGGAGGTCACAGCTGCCTGCATGTTTTCATGTTCGCAAGCAGTTAGAAAATGGTCATGGCATGTCATACAGGTGGAGAGGGAAGCTCTTTTGAAAATCTACATTCCTACTTTACTATGGGAGCTGCTCTTTGTTGTGCTTGTAGACCTTCACACATTCAGTGCATGGAGCTGTATATTACTGCATTCAAAGGCTGAGCATGCAAGCCTCTGTTCCTTTCCCAAGATCTCGTAACTCAGCACCTCCGAACCTCTGATTCAGAGGGTCATTAGACACAATCACTGTTTGTTAACTGCTGCATTGTTGACCTTCGGATGTGTCAATTTGTATGACTGGAAAAATAAAATTCTCCAGAGAGAAATCACTCAATAGGTTGTGGAGTCCTTTTAAAGCACTGTATTGCAGCCAGCAGTTCTATATCCTGACCAGGCCTATGAGGCCTTCATGCAGATATAGTATAGTTTGTTGAAGTTGGAAGTACCGTTTGAGTTCACATGGTTTTCCCCATCTCCACACCTGTATTGGCTACCTACAGTCTTTGCATGATCTCTCCCATGTTAATGGAGGATAACTAAAGATATCTTGCATCGTTAGATCAAAATGCATGCTTTACTCAGTAAAATGTTCATGAGAATATTTAACACTGAACCTTTTACTGTGTAGCATATATTGTAGGGTTTTGGGCTTTGGCTGATCAAGTAATTTCATTATTTCTTTATATTCATATGTATTACCATGATTTACACCCTTTAGATCATTGCTATACTGCACATGCTATGCAAAGCCATATTTGACAGGCACAAATAATAAATATGAATGACTTCCCACACCCCAACAATCCAGAAATCAAAACCCTGTGGCCTTGCCTTGTTTGTAAATTTCACATCGACAATGGCTCAAAAGCCTGTTAAAAACAAAAGCAAAGGCAGGGCCAACACTGATTATCAGTCTGGATGCCAGTTGGAGTCAGGTCCGGCCTGCTGCCAGGCCAGACCGGGCAGAGCCAGGCCCGCCCAGCAGCAGTTGTGCTGAGACAACATGGCCACCTTTCTGGGCACGGGAGGGGTGCTGCTGCTGATTTGCCCTGCCGAGGAAAGCCTCAAAGCAGCTTACGGGAGAGGCTCGGTGGACAGCCTCAAACGAAACACGTCCCACCATATGGTTTCCCTTGTCCGTGAAAATCCCCTAATGCCTCTTTGGGCTCCCTCTCACTCCGGAGACAGATACACGCGTCAGGCCAGAGCCCGAAGAGGGGGGTGGATGGGGGGGAGCTGTACACATATGGAAGCAGAGTCCAGGTGGGACTGTGAGTGTATTACGAGAGGAGAAGGGGGAGGGGGGTGGGGGTGGGGGTGGGGGGGTGCTCTATTTGATATGCGTGAGCAAGCCTCCGGTTGCTTAAATAGGGATTGGCGCCTGCTTTTAATCTCGTATCCCTCTTCATGAACAGTAAGGGCTATTGGCAGGTGCACCGATGTCAGCTACTGTGCAGCTTAGCCAATCTGGGTCCCCGGTGCACTGGGAAGGTGGCTGGAAATCAATGACATCCCATGGTGCAGCGGGAAGCGTTATTTAACAGGTTCTTCAGACTTTTTTAAAATGGAATCAGGGCTTTACAGCTAATCTGCACATTCTGAAAAGACACAGTGCTTTGAACTCCAGACAGAATGCCCACAAGACAAGTTTTGTTTTAAACTTTGGGAAATGTGGGGGTAGAAAAAAAAAAAAAACCCTCAAAACTAATTGGTCCTCCCTGGATTTATGTAATTAAAACACTGACAGGTTGTCTGCAGCTGTGGCAAGAGAACTGACAAAAATGAATAAATAAATACATAAAAATAAATAAAATTGCAGGGAGCCCTGAAGATGGTATCATCAAAATCGCCCGCCTGCCAGAGTATGAAAACTGCTTATGGTGTCCATTTCGGGGGGGAGCCAATCGGAGGCGAACACGCGACAGAACGAACCGTAAGCACAGCACTCCGAGCAGGGCTAAAAATATCAGCAGCGGGCCGCGGCCGCGGCCTGACGGAGTCTGCCGGAGGAGCGGGGGCCCTCGCCGCGCGGAGTCGGCCCAGCGGTGAGCGGTGAGCGGGGAGCGGGGAGCTGAGAGGCGGAGCGATCCGCCCAGGGCTGAGGTTAGCACAGCCAGGCAGGGCCAGCCGTCTTCCCCATCACAGCTCACTAAGCCCAGACGGGAGTCTGGAGCTGGCTACCGAGCCGGCACAATGTCTGTCGGCCGAGTAAATCACAGTTGGCAGGCTGGCGGCGATTCCGCCCTCCCTCTGCCTCTCCCTCTCCTTTCCCCCTCCCGACGGAGGGCGGAGATTGCCAGCGAGGGCCTCCTGCATGCCCACCCCAAAGCACACCCCCACGCCCCTGCCTCTGTCAGCAGAGGGACTGGTACTGATGGTGCTTTTGTACTGTCTCAGTGAGGGCTGTCTTCCCGTATAGCCTATGCAGCCACAGCAAGGTAACACGTAAGAGAAGAAGACAGGGTGTCTGCCACACGTAAAATGCCTGTGTGAAGACAGGAGTGCAACATTGTCTCTCACAGCCAGTGACGCTGTAGGGCAGGGGTCACCAAACCCTGCTCCTGGAGATCTGCCATCCTGTACGTTTTCACTCCAGCCCTAATTTGGCCCACCCGATTCTACCAATTAACAGCGTGATGAGTTATCTGGCTGTTGAACGAGGTGCGCTGTGTTGGGGTTGGAGTGAAATCCTACAGGAGGGCCGATCTCCAGGGACTTTGTGAGGGGCTGCTGAATGACCCGCAGGTGGGTTTAGCTCATCTCCCCGTACGATGTGGAATTACCCAGCAGGCCGGCTCGCCGTCTTTCACACATTCCTGTCAGCTAACTGCCGATCCTCGGGAACATTGGATTGCGTCTCCATGCGGGACGGATGAAAGGAACCGGGCCGGGAGGGTTGGAAAAGGCGCCGGCGCCCTCGGAAAACCCAGACGAAAGAGGGAGGGACACCCCTCGCCTGTCTCCGCGCCGTTGTCATTACCTCTCCCTCTCTCTCTCACTCCAGAATGAAAGGATCTGAAGGATGAAGAATGACAGATCTTAACCCGTCTTTAAATACCTACACCCCCCCCCCTGCACCGGGCCTTTTGTTTCCTTTTATCTCGTATGTCGTGGTTGACAAGCTTCCCCCCTCCCCCCACCCCCCCCCCCCCCCCGTAGCCACAACACGCTATCTTGGAGAGGCAGTAATGATCCGCGGGCCGGGGTGTCCGTCGAGGGCTTTGATGTGACGCCACTGCCCATGTGGGCAGTCCAGGAGAAGATGAAAGAGTGACGGAGCGAAGCGTCTGAACACACAGCCGTGGCAGGGCCATGGGAGTGCACGGTCACCACAAAACCGGTCTTCCCCGCGCCTCAGAAATGAGTACCCCCGCCTTTTCAAAACAGCTCTCCCTCTGCTCATTCTCCTGCGTTCTCATGCAGGTGTTAAGCAAAGGCCACGGTTCGCTGTCTGTGAGAGAGTTTGGTACATTTTGTAGCCTGCCGATGGCATTGAGGAAAGATGTCGGTCTGTTGGACTGACAACGATGGATTGTTGTCACAGACGGATTTTAAAAGGGAGATTGTAGTATGGGAAAAGGGTTTCGCGTTTTGCCGCAAAAGGGAGATTGGGCCGCAGAGTTTTGGTGATTTCATTACCTTCAGAGATCTCTTACGTCTGTATCTTTCATTTTGTGTCCACTTCCAAAGGTCAAAGTGCAAAGTTAATCTTTTCTATCTCCCCTTTGTCTTTCTCCAAGCCGCTGTGGGGTATTTGCACAATTTAGAGGCTACATAAGCCTTATTATCAGTGTGCATTCAGGACATGAGGGAATATACACAAGCCTGCCTTTATACAGCCTAGCTCTACCCTAGGGACAGTGCATGATTGACAAAGTTATCTTTCATTTTTTATGGTGCCTATCAAAGGAGGGCTGCTTCTCAGCACGTTCAAACAGTGACTGGTTTCTCCAAGGATATCTGATCAACTGAAAAATCAACAGGAAAGTGATGCAGCCGGTAGATACTCTACACTTGTATATCATTTTTAAAAGAAGCCATAGTAACATTTAAAATGACATTTTCACAGTTGGCAAGTGATTTCTATGTATGCGTGTTTTGTTTACCATTCTGCAGTTTTGGCCGTGCAGAAGGCTCAGTTCCAAGGAGTGCTACGCAGTCAAGTGACGTGACAGTCTAGAGGCCAGTCTTTAGCGATGAAATTTAAGTGAACTTTTTAAAAAAATATATTTTTGTGAGAAAAGACCTAAATGCCATCTTGGTTTCCTGTCTCTTGCGTGCCCCTGTTTTCTGCTGAAATGGCTTTCTGGTCTTTCTGGCTCAATTGACTGGAACCTCTCCTGTACATTTTTGGATGCAGGGGGTCTCTGAATTGGTACAAAAGCAAAAGAAGCAAATGTTATTTTATTTTTTGCTCCTCTCTGACTAATGTGCAATGAAAATCCTTTTAAAAGCAAGAAACAAAAGATGGCCATCTTTCAAAGGATGACATATGCTTCAAAATCCATTATGCAGACGAGCCAACAAACAGTTATGGGTCATTGGTTTTGACTTTAGAAGTTGGCTGGCAATTAACCCCCTGTAAGAAGTGTCATATTAAAATCCTTCTGAGGATTACTGCAGGCCCCTGAAGGCATCAGTCCCATCGGGAGCTTGACGCATGCTCATACTTGATCCCTTCTTTTTCTTGACATTTCCTTCCTACTGTTTATGCCTTCAGATGTCCTGTTCCACCAGTTAAAGTTGACCCGTGGTTAGAATTCAAATCCATCGATTCATTGATTAGATCACATAAAGTAGCAATTCTAAATTGCTTTGTAAAAATCCTTCAACTACGGGTTTTAAAAGGGTATTTTTAGAACACAAGGGACTAGACAGATTTGCTTTTGTTTAATCATGAAGGAAATAATTGCCTTTGTGATTAGTTCCTTCGTTTATAGTAATGACTTTCAATGGCCTATAAAAATTAATGTAAATCTAGATCACACTAATTGGTAATCCATTTATGTCACTATCCAACAATGCATATTTCACACCTATTATTCTGTTGAAACAAGGGAAGCAATTTTCTTTACTTGTACACATGAATACTGATTTTTTTCCCATTTCGTGATCTCGTCTGACATTGATTTAAAAAATATTTCATGAAGTTATAACCACCCCATATAATTTCTTATTTCTTATAAAAGCTAATTACTTTTAGTGAATTTGAGAGCTCTCAAAAGAGGTTGGCGTGGCAAGCTGGCAGAATAGAGCAGACACCGCTGCAGCAGAGACTGCGTCATATTAGGAGTAAGAGTTTTTGATGCGCTGGCAGTGAATATAGGCCAGGCCTGTTAAATGTGTCTTGATTAGCTCGGCTGGGGAACATGCTCATCTGACAGCTGTCTTGCTGCTGTGATTATAATGTGTCACTCTTGTCAACATTTGTTTGTAAGTAAACCGCGAGATTAAATAGCAGAGGACCTCCCACTCATCTCAAGACTTACTAGGAACAAGCAAAACAATGATTGCAATCATTTAGAGAGGGCTGCTTAGAGGACTGTTTACAGTTGCTTCATCCTTGCTGTCTGGAATTAGTGCATCACAGCCTCAACCTGTCTTGATCTAAAAACAAAATACAGAAATAAAACTAATGAATAAGCAAAATTAGCATTTTAATAGATTTTGTGTATATCTGAAATTAAAGCTACCCCATTCATTGTCGGCTTAAACTTCTTGACGACGTAAGCATGTGGACCGAGTTCTGTTATTTCTTCCCACATTTGCGCATTTCCTATGGAAGCAAACAGAGGCTAAGATTAGAAAATCTCCCAGGAGATACTTTAACAATTCATGCAAAATATGTTAATAATGAATAAGGGAAAAAGGTGGGTGATTTATGCAAATTAATACAGAATGTTTCAACAAGAACAACAGAGGAAAAAAATGCAAATGTTGCTTAAAGTTGTTATGCAGAGATGAGATGAGAGGGAGAACAATTAAGCAAACATTAATTTGTAATAGCTGCTCTTGAGACAAGAGAGGAAATGGCATGTTCTCTTCTCCGGTCCCTGGGGTACTCTCAGCAAGGATTCAGTGAGAATCTGCATGCCAGGCCAGAGCAAATCGTACATGCACTGATAATAATGTGAATGTGATTACAACGCGTGCTCAAGAATGTTAATTTGGGACAGACGGAGCGGGGTCCAGGGAGGCTTAGACGTCAAACTGTACCCATGAGCACACCATCAAGACTGTTGTGACCCGACCAGAATAAGCAGGAAACCCAGTGGAACTGGAAAATCCTGTAACAATGACTTTTGTTCACTGGTGCTCAGTTTTTAATTTCCACCATGGTTTTTTTTCCCATGCACCGTGATCAGGGTTAACATTTCACTGCTCCAGACCTATTAAATGGACCAAAAATAGTTGGCAGGAAATGGATTTTATAATTCCCGCACATGTCAAATGGAATTTCTTGATTCTTGAATTGGAAGCCAATTAGACATCCAGGGCCGCGTTTCCCGATAACAGTGTCTCTTAGCTTTTTACGAAGACTCGAAAGGTATACCTTGCTAAAGTTGTTTACTTTTCTAGGCGTGTTCCCCAAACTATCCATTAGGAGGTTGCTTAAGCATAGCTTCTACGTGCAACGTTACTATGCCCATCGACTACTCCAGGATTGATTATGCACTCCATGCAGCGACTGTTTGACTGTGTTATGAGAGAAAGTAGTGTTCTTTATGAATAATATTGCAGGAATACTTAAAAATATTGCATTTATCACAACTGGTGGGAACTTATTAATATAATAAAAAACGTACAAACTAAATTATGCAACCGTATATATCATTTCCGCAAAATTATACATACAGTTTGTGATATCAGATTGTGGTATAACACCTCATCGCACTACATCATCACAACACACCATCGTCCTCGACTGGGCATTACCCAGAATGCTTTTTCAAGTAAGAAACAACCTCGAAAAGTATTTCCTTAGAAAGTTTTTAACAATATAGAAAATATTCAGTTATTTCATATCAATCCTTGTCGATAAGGTACTCTTTTATTGGGAATCAGGCTTTGTTGGTCTTTTATCCACATTTCTATCATTTCTACTGATCAGTTCATAGTTTATACATGACAACTAGAATACCCTGAGTACAACAATACAATAGCTAATACAAAAAAACAACAACAACAATATCTTACTTAATAAGTATTGGGAATCAGGCTTTGTTGGTCTTTTATCAACATGTATACCATTTCTACCTGGAACTAGCTAGCTGGGTAAGCTAGCTAGCTAACCTTAGCTAACATAGCCACCCATGTGGCTAGTTAAAATGCAAACGTTTAAAGCCTAATTCTCTTTGATAGACTCACATACTGTTCAAGCTGGTTGATGAAAATATATTGTCAAATGTTTTAATATTACTTTGGCACATTCTCTATCTTTATATTTTGATTTGAGTTTTATGTCATTAAGCATAACCTGACGTCATCTGTTATGCCAACTTGTGACAGTTATGTCGTGTTTGTCTGTCTTATGGCGATTGATTATTGAAGTAATGTATTACCCACTCTTTAATGTGTACAAACTAAAATAACAGGAACTTGAATTCATTCATTTTCAGTTAAGGTTCACATCAACCATCATAATGGGGAAAAAATGTGATCTAAGTGACTTTGACCATGGCATGATTGTTGGTGGCAGACAGGGTGGTTTGATCTCAGAAATTGCTGATCTCCTGGGATTTTCATGCACATTAGTCTCTAGAGTTTGCATAGAATGGTGAAAAGTGGTATGCCATGGTTAATGTCTAATTCAAAAGATGGCCTCCCAAACATCACTGTGTCGGGGCTTATTTGACCAGAGGGAAGAATGCTGCCGACTTCCAGCAGAAATTTCTCTGGACATCTTCCATCCGTGTACTAACCAAGCCCATCCTTGCTGACCTTCAACCAGTCCAGGAGCAAGATGAATGGTGCCATCCCTGCTGGCCACACCACCATTTACAAATTATGTTCCATAGATCAGCTACAGATTATTTGTGAATGTTTAGTTAACATGATAACCATTTGTTTACAAATCGTTTACAAATCAGTTATAAATTATTAGTTCATATTTTATAGGTGATTTACAACATGTCATCAATATAAGAACAACTGATGTATTCATCATTTACAGATGTATTTAATAATTGTTGGTAAGAGTAATCTACAAAACATGTAAATGTTTAGTTAACATAAATCATTGTTTAAAATATAATTACCTATGTTTTACCAATGATCAGTTCATAGTTTATATGTGACTTACAACATATTATCTATAAAATAACAAATTATTTATTAATAATTACAAATGTAATTAATAATTTGTTAATGATTAGTTCATCATGAACTAGCAGCTTATAAATGACTTATAAAGGATTGTTATTATAAAGTGTTACCCACACAACCCATTTAAACTTTTAAACAAAATTCTTGAAATTCATGTATAACTGTGAGAATGATTTCTTTATACTGTCCATCAGCTTCACACCTGTATGTTCCCCCATCTGACGGAGTTAGACCTGAGAGATGGAGAGACAGGTTTCCAGGGGAGACAGAGTCCAACAGCTGCACTCTGCCACTGGAAGGATGTGGTGGAAATATAACAGCGCTTTGTTGTTCTGTCATTGCAGTCCATTTGATAAGTTCAGGTTTCTTCTGCACATCAGTACAGGCACAGGGCAGGACAACTGGGTGTCCTTTGAATCCAGTGATGTGTATGGGTCCAGAATCATGCAAAACACAGCCTACTGAGAGTGTGTAAGAGAGAGAGAAAGAGAGAGAGAGAGCGAGAGAGAGAGAGATTTTGATATTTTATTATTTAAAATAAATAAATATGGTTTTAAGTCATATGGTTCACAACTTACAGTAAAAGGTGCAATAAGCAATACTTATGACAGTAAATACAATGATAATGATTTGATTTTGAGAGAAACGAGTAAGAATTACAGTTGCCACACATTAGTTAGTTGTCGCTAAAAAGCAAGCCATGAAGTTCTTAAAAGATTAAAGAAATCTATGTTTTAAATAAAGCATCTCATCAGAACTGCCTGTGCAAATTTGAGTTGTAATTTAAGCTCAACTTCAGCGCAGAAGTAATGTGGCTCATTCTAGAACAGTGATTTCTACTTCTGCATTTTACTGGAATGAAACAAACACATTTACTGGGAGGTTACAAATAACTCACAGAGCCCTCGTGTCACCCAGTGGAACCCCATCCTTCACATGCTATGGGCAAATGTGGTCACATTTACCTTCAACTGTGAGAGTGATGTCCCTGTAGGTGTTGTGTCCATCTGCTTCACACCTGTATGTTCCCCCATCTGACAGAGTGAGATCTGAGAGACGGAGAGACACGTTTCCAGGGGCGTCAGAAATCAACAACCGGTCTTTGTAGTGGTCGACCGTTCGACGACGTGACCAAAGTAAGATACTGGAAAGACCTGGTTGAAAATACCATCTGGCAGATCTCGGTATTGTCCCTCCATCAGTGCAGAAGCAAGGCAGGACCACGGAGCCTCCTGTGTACCCAGTGACTCCTCTGAATTCAGATAGAGAACATCCTGGAATAAAGGGTGACAGATTATTGCTTATTCAGACAACAAACAAGCATGAGAGTCCTGTTTGGTGATTGCTTGCTTGAATAAAATTATTTATTGATGATTGAAAACACATGTAGCCTCTCTTACCAGAGATGCCTCAGATACCAAAATTAACCAATAGGAATAAAACACAATGAAGCCAAAGGCTAATTTCCATAGTGATTATTTAGGCCCTGGTGGCCGTATAGCAGTGATAAGGGAACCAGACATGCCATGCAGAGGTTGCATGTTTGATTCCTAGGTAGGGCACTGCTGTTCTAGGCAGAGCAGTTCAACTGAATTTCTTCTGCATCTATCCAACCGTGAAGTGGATACTGTATAAAAATTAAAGTCATGTTAGAGACTGGGAATGGTTGGCACACTTTTCACTCTTTGCCATATTTGTTATAATTTGTGATAGAATGTTCTAACCAGCAGTAAATGAAAGTTATGAATTCATGTCAATGCCCACAAATGTTTTGTAAAATAAGATGACTAATGATTAAAGTCATATTGCACACACAGGGTTGGTTGGCAAACATTATGGAGTTGGTTGGCACAACATTAAACGTTAAATGCATTTTTGTTGCAACAATTAGTAGCAATAATAACAATACAGATAATCTTTCTATATTGGATAAATACCAGAGCAGCATACACAATGTTCTTGGATATGACTTCAAAGCATAGCAAAAAATATCACTCATTTATTTTCCACAATATTTACTTATCTCCGATGGACATTTTCAGTAAATGACAAAGGGAGTTAAACTCATGCTCCGATCTCCATTACAAACAGATTCATGGAAAGAACTGTTTATTTTAAAGTAAAGACAAGAAAAAAACTTAAAGTTCAAATCATTCAAGTTCACATCATTATTCATGCAGTTTACAGACAGACTTTTCAAATGCAATCATAATCTAACAAGTAATATTTACACACACACAGGACATCGTGTTTTCTCATTCTAGTTAACATTACAGTCAGTTTAACACAAGAACATGAGAGCAGGCTTAGCCGTTATGAATCCCCAGAGGTCTTCTTTCTCCTTTTAATTCTATGAGAATGGCACAGAGACATAACGCTCTTTTGAAGCATCAATAGAGCAGAGGAAATGATCATCTCACCTGAGAGCATGTGAATCAGACTGCTGACCAGCCAGACACACAGCTTGATTTCCATCATCAGCTCTCAACAAATATTGATCCAGAAGGTTCAGTGGCATTGGGCGGTTTTTGCTCCAACTGAAAACTCCAACGATATCTTTGTATTCAACCATATACTGAATGAGTCATATTTCCTGCCACATTGTGAATTAGAATTAGAAGTGCTATGAACAGTGCACATAACAAAAAGAGGAAACAAAAGCGGAAAAAGGGCTTACCGTGCACGGGACACCAGGCTACTGCAAACCAACATGGCAAAATGCAGAGTTAATATTTAATATTTAACACATTTACCATTTGACACAAGAGTACGTATGGGGTAATGTGCATAATGGAAAGACCTGGCATCATGGAGTGGTAAGGGAGGTTGGTCCAAATAGGACAGGGCAGCCAAGCTCAGTGTGGGCCCCGTACGGTTGCAGAGGCCGGACCCAACCCCGTGCTCCATATACCATGGCTGTTACGACCCAGGTTTGCGATCCGCTCTGGGTTTTGCTTTCTGCTCTTGTGCTCTGCATGCAGGAACGGAAAGGTGGGCGGAGCTAAGGAGAACTGAGCCAACGCTGATTGTTGGATTGGACGCACCTGGAAGCTGGGGGTTTAAAAGCACAGCTTCACCATTCTGGAGACAGCTCACGTTAGCTCATGGCTGCACGGCGAAAGCGCCTTCCTCGCGCTGGCATTGTGTTTTATGTTTGGTTGTTGGCTTGGACACTTGTTAAGTAGGCCTGTGTTTGGTTGTTGGCTTTTACACTTGTCCAAAAGGCCTGTATTTGGTTGTGTGCTTGGACACTTGTTTAAAAGGCTTGCATAAGTCTTCATAAAAGAAGGTCATTAATAAATATCTGTAAATTCCTTCACCTTGTTGTTGCTGTCCATTTTATGTTACGGCCAAATCGAGCCTTAGGTCATAACATAACTGGCTTTCACTTCAGCTTTCTCCTTGCCTGGCTCTGTCAGGCTCCTACACACACACACACACATATACGCTCACATATGCACACACATGCACACACACGCACTCGCCGCCTCACTGTCCCCTCACCAAAACTGTCCCCAGGGGCGGCATTGGCTCAGGTTGTAAGAGCAGTCGTCCGGCAGGCGGAGGGTTGCTGGTTCGATTCTCCACCCAAGCTGTGTTGTAGTGTCTGTGAGCAAGACAACTAACTCCCAAATGCTCCTGACGAGCTGGTTGGTACCTTGCAAGGCAGCCAATCGCCGTCGGTGTGTGAGTGTGTGTATGAATGGGTGAAGGAGAAGCATCAATTGTACAGCGCTTTGGATAAAGGCGCTATATAAATGCCAACCATTTACCATTTACCATTTTAGATAAAGGCAACCATTTTACATTTTACCAAAATGGCCCTCCTCTTGTTTTTGGCTGACTCAGCTACTTTTTAACTTTGAATAATTGTAGAATATTCCACTGACTCAACAGGCATATTCCTCATTCAATCATTTTGCTCTCTAAATTCAACATACTAAGACATAGCACAAGACATGTGGTACTTGATTCTGCCATTATATTAACACATGCCAGGCACAATTTACTAAGTAATCTAATGAGAAACATTAGATTTTATTTTTTATTTTTTTATTTAGTTATCTTCAAATTTCAGATATAAATAAGACATCTCTTATTAGAACTGCCTGTGCAAACCAGCTCAAATTCAGAGCTGAAGTAATGTGGCTCATTTTAGAGCTGTGATTTCTACTTCTGCATTTTATTGGATTACCAAATACTTTTACTGGAAGGATAAACATAACTCACTGAGCCCTTGTGTCATCCAGTGACACCCCACCCTCGACATGCTATGGGCGAATTTAGTGAAATGCACCTTTCACTGTTTGCTTCATAGCTGTCCTTCACTGTATCAGGATGCTGCCAAAGTATGATATTGTGAGGACCTTGATTAAAAAGCCACTCGCCATAATTCCGTATTGTCTGTCCATTCTCACAGTTGCAAGGCAGGAACACAGAGCCACTCGTAAACTGGTCATTCTAGGTCCTGATCGAGAACAGCCTGGAATAAAGGGTGACTTAATATTCCTCAATCAGACCGCCTCTGAATGAGTGCCCCGTTGGGTGGCAGTATAGCACAATGGTTATGGAACTCGCCAGTGTTCATGGGTTTGATTCCTAGGCAGAAGTGTGGAATGAAACAAATACATTTACTCACAGAGCCCTTGTGTCATCCAGTAGAACCCCATCCTTCCCATGCTATGGGCAAATTTGGTCAAATTTACCTTCAACTGTGAGAGTGATGTAACTGTAGTATCCATCTGCACTACACCTGTATTTTCCCCTTCTGACGGAGTGAGATCTGAGAGAAAAAAAACATTGGTATAACCACAGATTATTATGACATATTACAAAAAATATGGCTCAGAAATAGTTAACTGAAAGAGCATAATCTCTAATCTTCCTCTGACCATTATCTGACACATAATTGCAAGGTAAAATCAAAACCCCAAACACTACTAATGCAAGTCCACAAATGTGATACACGTCTGTATCAAAGGTCTCACTTGTGTAAGTTCTATTTTACAAAAGAGTGAAGCTGTCCTAAATATAAAACACCATTATTGTTCCCAAATACAAAGGGAATATGAACACAATTGGACTGACTAAATGTCAGAGAGAATTTAAATCATTTATGAAACATGCCCTGATGTTCCACATCCAATTTTGGACAAAGCATCACAGTGCTAGTATCTCCCTTCCAATACTGCCTCCGGCATTCAACATAAGAATCAATGTTTTCTGAAAAATTAATATAATAAAATGGGACACGAGAGGAAGCCTTGTTTAGGGACAAGAGACTTACAGAAATAGCTTGATAAAAATGAATAAAGGAAATGGAATTTTCTTTGCTCAACGTGGAGTAAATCATTGCCTTCAGGGCTGTCCTCATTTTACAAGCCAAATAACTATTTTCTGTGATATTCTTGTCAATTTATTTGGTCGTAGCATGGATATTATCTTTTTATTCAGAATCCATTCACTTTAAAAATGGATAAATATACCTTCACCATTAAAACCTACGGGAGGTTTGTGAAGCCAACCTGACAGGTATGCCGTGCCAAAGTTTCAGATTGGTGGGGCATACCACATCACATCACCGCCCACCCTGCCCCCCACCCCCCCGGGGGTAAGATTGCAATCCCTCAAAAAAATAAATAAACCCAACCCTGCCTGGTCTGTGATCACAAAAACAGTTTTTAGCATAGCCCCCCAAACAATGGTGCTGTTCCCCATATTTACACAGCGCTGTATTTGCTGCTTTTCATAGAAATAACTAGTATTTATATATTTCTTACAAGTATGAACTAGAGCTTGTAGCCTGTTATAGCATATGTCTGAGCAGACAGAACACTGTGCTCCTTTGTCCTAGCGTTTTCGGTTTCCTGTTTTGCATTTGTGTCTCTTGTCCCAGTTCGCTTTCCATAGTCTTTTCTTATCCTATTTCTCATTGCCGGTTTCCCTGCCCTCACACCTGTTTCCTCATCTCCGTAAATTTTTCAGCATATTTATACCCACCCAGTTTTTCCTCCCGCCTGTGCCATGTTTTGACTCCCTTTTTTGGTACCCCTTTGTGTTCTGCCTTTTGGATCTGCCTTCTGTTCTGTACCATCTTTGCACCATTGCCTGTTTGCATTGCCTTCCCGTCTTTGGAGCTGCCTGTGACATCGACTCCGAACTTGCTCATCTCCATTGTTTGTCGGTATTCGACCGCTGCCTGTCTGATCTGTGTGTCAATTAATAAAGACATCAGTTTTCCCAAGTTCTGGGTTGCGATTGGTTCTTTGGTCCTGGCATCTGATAGAGCAATCTGGCCAGAAATGGAACCAGCAACCCCACAGACCGGCCAGGATGCTCTCTGGTTCCAGGGTCAGAAGCTGGGGCAACACGAGTCGAAGATTCGCTCCCTCCACCAAAGTCTCCAGTCTCTGCATGCCAATATTGTAAGGCACCGGGCAGAGGGATCCAAGAGCACAATAAAGGTACAACAGGTACAACAGCAATATCCAAAACAGAGAGTCCAAACACCAGGCACAGATCAAAAACCAGAATATCCAAAACAGAGCAAAACCAGACAGAATATAATACGGGTAAAGGCACAGGGAAGAGAAGGCTAGAACAGGGGGAAAGGAATAGCAAGGGCAGACTCGGAAAAACTGGAAAAGACAAACTAGCAACGAGAAACTGAAAAGGAGGGGTTTAAATAGAGCACTGATTAACAGGCAACGAGAAACAGGCGAGGGACATGACAGGATGACAGGTAGGAAATACACATGCGGAGTGGGAGGTGGTGCCACTAAATGGAGGACAGGTGAAACGGATGAATGAGTGACTGAAACAGAAAACAGACTACGGTGGTCACAGAGGGTAAGAGGCAGCCGGCCTCATCCACCGCTCGTCATCACCCATGGGGGCAGGCTCCTTTTTTCGTGGAATAGAAGGACGAGTCCCTTCGACCGTTCATTGATTACCGAGGCCTCAGTAATCCAATCACGGTCCAGAACCGATACCCCCAACCACTCATCTCCACGGCATTCTCCAATCTCCAAAAAAGCTAGGGTTGATGGTTTTGCCTGGGGTGTGAAAATGGTAATGTGCAGTAATTACCCAGCGTACCTGGAGGCCATGCATTAGGACAGGCTTAACTGTTAACATTACTTCTAACATTAACTTAAAGTTCAATTAAATTAAATGTTATTTCCACAGTGCATTTATACAGAAAGTCCTGTACAAATATCTAAAAACTCACCATGCATACGTTATTGATATGATCCTTCCTGTTCAAGTCCCATAGCTCTCTGTCACTAATGGAATAGGGGATTATTTTTGTATGACATAAGATGATGTAACAGACTCAAGCCTTCTGTTGATGTTTTATTCATCTGATTTATACAGTACAGGACAAATGAAGTAGCCCTCTTTACATGCATGACTTGTGGTGCTTTCATCCTTCTTTGTGATTACAGGGTTTGCAGATGAACGGAGACGTTGTATTCCCCCGAAGGCCAGTCCGTTACCAGCCTCTCCCCTCGACTCTGCCTCTGCTCCACTCTGCCAGCTGCTGTGCTCAACATCCATTCTAAAAAAGAAACAAAAATACAAATAAATTACAAAATAAATTATATTAAAAGATTGGGGCTGAAGTATTCTCAGTTTTTACAGCGGACGGATCCTGAAGACACACGCCACATTAATGTATTTCAGGAGACGACAACATCACAGAACTGTGTAATGTGTGTGTAACATGTACTGTATGTTAATACTCTAGAAGGACAAAATTCAATTTTATGGTCTTTTGGAAGAAGGGGCTCGCCCGTCTGCACCACTGGCTCACGCTCTTAATTTGCATTGCGCTTAGGTTCCAAATGCTGCTCAGAATGGTCCTGTCACACGCTGCTTTGGAACATTCCGGTGATGGATGCGACATTTTGTAGCTGAAGCTTTAATTTGCGAGTAGATGAGGCGCAGCACATGGGGGTAAGACATGTCTTAAGTGACAAGAGAGATCTGAGTCATCGCATTCAAACGGCACCCGGTGGAATTGGTTTTAGATGACTGCCTTTGTTGAAGTGATATTGTTAACGTGCGAGTGAGACAGACAGGTTTGTTTACCTGTCGCGAGAGTCTTATTTGAGCCCCGTCTCTGATGCGCTGCGTAATGTCAAAAATGCAATAAGCCGGGAGAGCCCTTCTCTGGTGGATACTTGTATATTTGAGCAATTTCCCTATTTTAATGTGATGTGAAACACTGGAAACAGAAGCTAGCTCATACGTTTGACATTAATGGAAGATGAAAAGCATGAAAAAGACATACCTGTATTACTATCCTCGTATTTGTAAGGAGCCCAAGCAATGTCCCAGAGCTGAGCAGTTGTCTTGGATACTCTGCACAGTTAACTGCATTGGCCTGTTGGGAAATCAACATGTGCATTCTTTGTTGATAACCTCTCTGTGTGCTATTATATCTCCCTCTCATAAACTATATTGTAATAGTACCTATCTTACTACAGTCACCGTGAATCCACTCTCAGTGTGTCTACTGTCCACAGATAGTCTATGGACCATGTATCGACTGGTCACCTATCCCCTGATTAGCATCTACTGACCATCTATCTGCTGATTGTCTATCGAATAGCTATCTCTCCACCATTTGTTTACTGTCCATCTATCTACTGACAATCTATCATCTGTATATCTACTGATCCATGATCCATACTTACAGCCAGCAATTATATCTTACTCATTAGTGCGAGCTTTGAGTTTGGCAACCCCTGATTTGGCAGCTTCCCTCTTTGCTTGGCAATCGTTGCAATCTGGTCACGCATCGCAAACTTCTCATTCTCCTGCCACACAAGGTGAAATTAGCCAGCTACAAACATTTTAACTGCAAAATCACCATTTTGCCCAAGAAATCTTGGTTGGCAGTAACACTATTTGCCCTGTGCCTAGCTCCTGAGACTTCAGGCGGTAAACACCAAGATCCAATAGTATTACAGATCTATGTAAATTACATTTTCCTTGGTCAGGGTTAGGCCCTTATACTTTTGCTGTTATTTTGGGCATGATCCCTCATTCAGTGAGGACTTATTGGCCTTCTGCTGCTCTATCCACTTGAAGGTTTGATGCATTTTTTTTTCTTCTTCTTTTTCCACTTTTGTAATTGTTACTGTCACCTTCCTGTCAGCTTTGGCCACTCTGGCCCTTCTCCTCTGACCTCTCTCATTAACAATGCATTTTTTCCTGCTGAACTGCTGCTCACTGGATATTTTTTGTTTTTCGTACCATTCTCTGCACACTCTAGAGACTGTTGTGCTTGAAAATCACAAGAGACCAATTTCTGAGAGGCTCAAACCACCCTGTCTAGCATCAACAATCATTCCTCAGTCAAAGTCACTTAGATAACATTTATTCCCCATTCTGAAATTTGGACTGAACAACAGCTGAACCTCTTGACAAGCTTTTATCCATTTAGTTGCTGCCACATGATTGGCTGATTAAATATTTGCATTAACAAGCTGGTGTACAGGTCGACATAATAAATTGCTGACTGAGTATCTGTTTCATTTTCCTGCTTTCAATATACCTTCTCATGTGTACATGCCTGTTTTTCATTGCTTGTACCTCAACATATTTTTAACTTGTTGCTTTATCACTGATGTGATGGTTGCTGCCCTGAGCTGGCAGGGTTTCAGCTTACAGTATGTCCACCTCTGTACAACCTTGTGAATTGCTGTGTTGTTGAGGTGTCGTGTCCACTAAAGACAGACAGCATACAATAGTTATCATTAAAATATATTTTACATCTATTCGAGATTAAGAGGCAGAGAGAAAGGTGGGAAAGAAGGAAAGAGAGACAGAGAGAGGGAAGAGAAAGCTGGTAAGAATCCGACACAATTGCGAGGGCTAGTTTCATAAAGAGGGAGACAGAGGGAAGGGAAGAGTTTGATAGAAAGAAGAATAGGGGGGAGAGAAGAGGAAAATAAATCAGTGAAAGGTTGCGGGAGCGAGCTCTTAGACAAGGCTGGTAATGACTGTGACCTGTGGTCGGAGAGGAGGGTGAGAGCAGGTGACAGAACTCCCCCGCGTTCCCCTAGGAAGCCAGATGACAATCGCCAGGGAGGCAGGTGCAGCTGATCATGGAGGGGGGGATTAGACTGATTGACAGCTGTTTCCCTGCCGCAGTTCTCTCTGCCCCTCACAGGAACCAGTGCTGTAACACTTGCGAGACAAGCTCCTCCCTCTCCACCTCACTCCCTCCATCAGCAGTGAAATCCACAGCCCCTGGAATGCCCCCCCCCCCCCCTCCTCTTGGGTGGGGGGTGGGGGATGTCAGGTTGGCTGAACCGTGGTCCGGTAACATACCTCCCTCTCATCCTGTCAGCGGGGCAGAAATCAATCTTCACTGTGACTAGGGAAATGCATTTCCCTTTTGTGTTGGGAAATGTTAAGAGGGTTCAAAAGCTTTTATTGCGGTCTGTCGGGGGCACCATCATGCAGAGCAAAAATGTGTCATGTCCAGGTGAACTTTAGAGCGGGATCCTTCTGTGCAACACCACTGCGAAATGATAGAATTTTGTTTATTTACTTTTCCCAAATTTCAATGACATTTCAGTGGCATATCCCTACGGAGAAATAGCCTTAATGGAAATGAGGTCTCAATGTGCAGGCTTTTGTCTCAAGAGACCAGCCATTTTTTTGACGGATTACTATTTACACTATATTGCATGCAACATGGCGGTGACCATTCTAGCTGGAGGACAAATACATTTTAAAAAATCTTATTAATTTTCCAGATGATGTTCTCCAAATGTGATGATTAACGGATGCACTGGGAGGTGTGCCAAACGAAAGGAATGACTAACACCCTAACTGACATAAGAGCTCTTTACTTTCTAAAGTGTGACAAAGGACATAACGTTAAGCATTTGTACATTATGTGCTGACGAATGGCACAATCGCTGGAGCTGCCACACTGTGATCCCAAAGCACTCTGCTTCTTGTTACCATGCCACCAGCAAATGAAACGCTTTGTTTTCCCTTTTATGAAGCCCGATAAATAGCAGCAAAAATTTTGAAGAAAATGTTAAGAATTGTTTTAAATATTTTTTTCTGCATAGTGGATACAAAAAAAAACAAATTAACTGGATTTTTATCAATGTATGAAATATTAAATGTTTTCTAAATGTTTTGTAAAAAAAGTGTTTTGACCTACGCATATTGTTTTGTGCATATTAATAAATAATGCACGTTCAAAACACATTTTGAACGCACACATTCACATACACACACACCCACACAAACACACACATGCACATGGGACACGATCGCCGTTCGTCATTCATTTTAATAAGTCTAAATGTTGTACGCAAAAGTTTGGAACAGTTCAACTAAACAGTGGCCTTATTCTGCCTTATTAAAAATACATATAATCCCAATGCTGAGCGATAACAATGACTCATCGTAGCTGAATCACTTTCTCATTACTCTGTACTTCGTGCCTTTCAAAGCAATGCTTTCATACGGCAGGTATACAAATCTGAGTATTTAGCAGCAAGTGTATTTCTTGTGAAGCTAATTGCAAAGGCGCTTGCTTGATGTGTGATATATGGCCTGATCTTTAGCAACTGTTCTCATAACCTTCCTATTCACCGGAAAAAAAGGTACATTTCCCAGCACACATGAATAGCCTGGGTTGTATGAAGGCACACACTGCATGTCTTTGTAACAGCTCCAAGATAACAGCGAGGAACATTAGGCTTGCAAATCCCTTGCTCTGCTGCATACCCAACTTGTTAAACAATGAGCTTGGTACCGCAGTGCTTAGATCTCCTACATGTTTAATCAATAAATGACATCTTGCAGAAAGACTAGAAAAAAGGAGAGATTGAACTTGAAACAAGTTTTTGGCTTTTCTTTTTAAAGAAGGACGCATTAAGCAGCCCTCATACCTGCGTAATGATTGTTTTCAAACGCAGAGTTAATTAGCGAGCGCTATGTTAACGGTTTAATGCAGCGACTGCTGTCCACACGGGGAGAAATGAACTCTTGAATTGCAGCCAAAAAACCCATTCTGCAGCTGTAAGTACAATGCAACATTTTACAAATACACAGCAACGGCAATGTGTCTTCCGACAGTAGCAACGTAATTCCACATGTCAGGGTCACACAATACAGTACTGCTGAAAGCTGTTTAAAATGACGAGGTTTTCCTTTCAAGATTGACTCAGAGAATATCATCACGGTTATGATGGGCACAGCTCGGTGGAGACACATGCCTCAATGGCCCTTTTGCAAAAGGAGATTCTGCTACACCGCTCACCAGACATGGTTTTTCTTCCCCGCGTGCAGGGCAGTGGGGAAATTACAGCCCAGGGGTGAGATTGTGTCTGCATGGTGTGTTGGGCCAGACTCATCCAGGCGCTGTCATTGCCCTCGGCTGTGTTTGTATATATCACCTTGCCGCCGAAACAACAGAGAGGGGGAGATGGCAGTGCAGTACCTCACAGAATGTGCATATTCCCTCCGCTGATGGGAAACCTAAACAGGAGAGGCAGCCGGTGACAGCGGTAATCTGTATCTACCGTGGTAAGCTGCTCCCCTGCTCATTCGCCTCCAAGGGCCTGGCTGAACTCTAATGGGGGCGAAGCCCATGGGGCAGGAGGGATGGGGTGTGTGTGTGTGTGTGTGTGGGTGTGTGTGGGTAGGATAGGGAGCTCAGGGATGTACTGTATAAAGCTGACTCACAGGAAGGTGTGTGATTCTCACCAAGCTCTGCCACACTGCTACGCCTTACATTTGAATTTTACATTTTAGGCATTTGGCAGCCGGTCTTTCTATTCACTGGAAAAAAGGCACATTTACCAGCACACATGACTAGTCTTGTACCTGAGGGCACACACTGTATTTCTCTGTAGTATCCTTACACTGCTCTTTTGCATACAATCCATTTATACAGCTTGATATTTATGGAAAAATGTCAGGCTAAGCCCCTTGCTCAAGGGATCAATTTGCTGTCCCCTAACCAGGAAGGTAACCTACAACCCTGGAGTGGCAAATCCAGCTCCAAAATATTACTGCACACTGCTACTCCTCCTGGCCGACCACAACAGTGCAAACAGGGTAGAGCGGTACTGCCGGTATCCTGGAGCATTACTGCCGTACACCGGCCCTTACTTTACTGTTCATACATTTGCATAACAATGTGTTGATTCACCAGTGAGTGCTGCGTAGGCTGCAAAAAAGCCTCTGTTGAGTGCTGAGGGTAATGATGGGAACCCCACATCACCTTGTATTTCATGGATGGCACGATAAGCTCTTCACACAGCCGCCAAGTGGACCTAAAGCTGACCCATGAGCTTGCTATTCTTTGCTATTCCTTAGCTTGTTGTTTTCCTTACCCTTGGGCAAAACAACACATCAGTTAATGCAAAAAAAGGCCAGTCGATGTGATCACAATGGCTGATGGTGGGATTAAGTGATTGTTTTCCCCTACATCACCAACAAATTATTTGGGAAGCCACTCAGCTGGTTTAGAGGTTGCTTCACAAACAATTTTTGTATAAGCAGAGAGACACATTTTTCCTTTTGGGTTGTGCGCAAGGTAACAACAAAATCTTATTTTCACGCCAGTAAAGGAAATCAATAACATAGGAAGAAAGTTTCACTCCTTGGCAAAGTCAGTCCATTTTGCATTGCACCTCAGGTCTTAATTATGCACGTGAAGTTTATTTTTGCGTATGGCTCCTGTGGCCAGGGGCCTGAGCGGTTTTTCAGTCAGCCTTTCAATAACCACAAATCACCAGGTTGGAAAAAAAGTGGCATATGGTAGGGAGGGCTCATGTTTGAAGATCGACACTTATTTGATTGCCTCTCAATAGCTGCTGGGGGTTTTTGCACAGATGACCGACTCCTCGCCCATGCTCTGCTGAACTGGTTTGAATAAAAACGGCCCTGAATCTTTTTTCTTTTTCTTTTTTTTTTCACTGCAAACAACTCTCAAGGCTCAAAGCAGAACATTGAGGGAGAGAGAGAGAGGTAGAGAGAGAAGAAAGTCGGGGGGGGGTGACATTTCCCAGTTTAGTCCATCTCCCTGTACAGGTGGAGTGACACCATTAAGCTTTAGCATGTTAAAGTGCAATTACTCCATGTAAAACCTACCATCACAAAAATAATCAATTTGTTCCATGTTGACATCGATACAAACTCACGGGAAGCCAAATATAGTTTTTTAAATGTAATTCTACTGCTCTGCTGAACATACTGCATGTACACAATGGTTGAATTTATAACAAACAAAAAACACATGCATTCATGCTGTGAACATTACAATAAAAGCCCTGCATGATAATAAGATTAATGGCATTTTATAGAAACAAATAAGTGCAGAAATATCTGACCTAATTTCATCCAAACATTGAAGCATAGCCAATGCATCTTGCATGTCCATTTGCTTTTGTACTACAGTGCTCACTCTCTTGCAAAGCGTACAGTGCAGAAAACAATTTGTTAGCCATATTTTGCAATAGAATGGATTATTGTATAAATAAGCGCACATTATCACATTTCATCTGTCATATCTGTTCTATAATTAGCAGGTTATTGCTTACAGCTTTGTTTCATGTCCATCAAAGGGATTTTTGTCTTAGTAGTTTCATTGGAGTCATCATACATCAAAAGGCCATTTCTAACAGTTTTAATGGATTCATACCCCAAAATCAGAACCGTAGAGCTCATGTGAGGTTAGTTATATTTGTTATCTTATATTCTCTTCAGGCATTGCCTCTCTTTCTTCCTGAAGCAAATCTAGCAGGGTTAATCTATACGCCATAATTATTGCACACCTTCCAAATGTAGATGAAAAAATACATTTCACTGATGATGGCTTGCAGACAAATCAGCATGATTCATGGCAAAAGCAAAATCATAGTTTTTTTGTGTTAGATCTTTTTTTATATAATTCCTAATGTTGACTCCAGGTGATTGCTCATCCTTCACTAAACCACAGTATTTAAATAGTAAACAAAGTCTTTTTTCATTCATCAGCCACTATATAGTGGTCATTTTACATTCAAATGACCACTATGAGCCGCTGTGATATGAGTGGGCCTTCAGTGACCACTCACTGGTGCAGAGCTGTTCCTTCAGCAGATTCCCTCAGCTTTCAATAAGTCTACTTCTGCGGTCACCGGGACAAGAAGGACATTTTCCTCCTCTCAAAAGAGCATAGGCAACATCTCGTCTGTTGAAATGGCAGGGTCTTCAACCTTGACTATTCTTTAAGTGACCTCTGCAGGACTGGAAACAGCTGGCTGTGCAATGCAGAGAGCCAGGATCAGCAGTCCGTTGCTAGGTCGGCGGTTTTTACAGCTTCATGATCAATGTGCAGATTAGGAAAACCAAACAATGTAATTACCATTCAACGTTTGTGTTGCCATTTGTCTCCACAGGGCTCTGTGGCGATTTTTTAGGGCATAATATTTCTCATATTTTATTTTCAGTTAACCAATATATCATCATGAATAATGAACACATACAATCTTAATATAACATAGCTTTTCTATATTAAAAACAATAACAATAACAGATGATTAGCAGCACACTGTCACGTGTTACAGGGGTAAAATGTGAAACCGTTAAAAGTGAAATAGGTCACACTTAAAGTTAGACTATGTACTGAAGTCATTCTGAATAGATTTTTTAGAACAGCATTACATTAAATTTTGTTAACTTCATTTTACTTCATACAGTTACTGCCTAGGAATGCTGGAAAGGAATAAACTGATACTTTTTTTGTTCCATATTTTTTTCTCCATCATCTGCTCTGGTAATAAAATTATCTATTAAACAGAATAAAGGGTTGTTTGTTTTCCCATCGGCCTGCAATTTCACAAAGAAGCTCATTTGCAATTTCAACCTTGTGCCAGATGAATTATTAATCTTTCAATTTATAGCGATATATTGAAATGCATGCCTCAGAGATCAGGGCTGAGAGTTTGCCTGGTTTGAATCATTGCAGGTTTGGGTCCTTGTGTGCCAGACGGTGCGGGTGAATTATAGACCAGGCAGTAAGGAACTGTGAAGGTGGCTTGTAACACATTGAAAATGGCATTCAAGTCCACCGTGTGCCCAAGGTTCCTCTCTCTAACAAGCTGTGCTGGGAACCATAATAGTTTTACAGACATACAGGCAGGCAGAGTGAATAGCTGTGTGTGTGTGTGTCCACCTATTTGAAAGGAGTTGGATGCGGATATCCAACTGCTAGTGGTAAGATGGGTCAAACAGATAAACAAAACATTGGTATTGATGTATAATGAAGTCAGCACTGTGTCTACTGCACAGAAATCTTGGATCTCATCTCATTGGATGGTGAAGACAAAAAGGTACGTGCTGGTTAACATATTTATTTACTTCTATCAGAAATAGTAAATTAATATTTTTCTGAAATAAAAATGTAAATGTTGAAATTAAGTTAAAAAAAATCTATATTTCTGAAGAGAAGTGAAAGGGGTCTTGGCATGACACTCACATTATACTTGTCATTAAACTTATTAGGGTAAGCAGAGGAAGGGCATAGCTTAGCAACATGTACTGTACAATAATAACCCTGCAAGTTAGTGAATCAGTGCATGTCCCTGGAGTTAAAGTCTAACAAATATATCACAATATATCACTTTCCAGGGGGTCTTTCCAATCCCTTATTTTTACATCCTTGCTTCCTTCCCTTGAGTCCTTTCCTCTGTCTTAGCTCTGCCCATCAGTAGGCACAAGGAAAGGAAGCGAGGCAGGACTTCAGAAGGAAATGTGTATTAGGCAAATGGCTTTGAAGCCACATCAATATCAGACATTTTGATTCTGGAGCCTCCTAGCTCCTTGCTCCTAGCTCCTCCAAGGAGCATTGATCACATTGGAATGTCCTTAAAGATGGTGGGTCTTGATCAATTTCCGTATTAGTCTAGGAATGTGCAGACAAGAATGGATAAATTGCTTGACTGGAATGAACCCCCACGGTCATAACTTGCTGTTTCTTCCCAACATAATTTTGAACATATACTCTATATATTTTAAACTGGTATCCCACCATGTATTAGAGTCTCAGTTCTCCCTGAGAGCCAGGCTGGATGGATTATTGAAAATGGTCATGGATCTAATGGGGATGCTGCTTCTGCATGTTTCAGTATTGACCAAGTGAGCCCCCCTACAGGAGGACATGCCCTTGCTACACACAGCAGCTCAGAACAAACGTGCCGGGGCATGACCTTTCACCCTACGGGTGGCAAAAACCGATGCTTTAGACACAGGTCATTGGCAGAGAAATTGGTGCTGGTGATTTGATTGATGTGCATCAATATTGCTGAAGAGATTTCTTTTTTTTTTCTTGATTAGATCATCCAATTTCATGGAAGAAGAAAACACAAACACTGCATGTTTTAAACTCACATATTAACTATTCTTCCCCCCCCATTTCTGTGCCTCGGCATCGATTACTCTGAGACCGATATCCTGCTGTAGGTGTGCTTTTCGGATTCTTTTCTCTCTCGCCTGCTGTTTGGATAGGTCTGACAGAGTATCTGCAGACACAGTCTCTATCTACACCCAGAGGGGTGTACAAACACTGAGCGGGAGGTTAACTTGCAGGCCAAGTTATCTGGAAAGCACAGCTACAGGTCAAGCGCAAATGATGGCCACAAAGAGAGAGCAGCAGGAAAGCTCCTTCCATTTTGTAATGCAATAGAATTCATCTTTTGTTATTCCTTCTCCCAAGGTGTGAATCTCTGTCAATATGAATTCCTGTGAAGGGAGTCAGACGTAGCTTTTTTAGAAGCGTTGCATAAAGCAGGGAGATTTCGCTGGGGCAAGGTTGGCAGCAAATGAAAGTGTTTTCTTTTGCCTTGGTGAGCGTCGGTTGTGAATACTTCCAATTGTGCTTCTGCCATTCAGTTTTTTAAACTGTGGTAGTTATGTAATACACTCCCTCTTTGCATGCGTAAGTGGTGCTTCTGTCTCCGACACCAAATCTATTGGACAGAGAGAGAGAGAGAGACAGAGAGAGAGACACAGACAGAGAGACAGAGAGTGAGAGGGACCAAGAGAGAGAGACACAGAGAGAGAGAGACAGAGAGAGACAGAGAGAGTGAGTGTGAGAAAGAGAGAGAGAGAGAGATATGGGGGGGGTTGTTAACTTGCTAATGTGAAATTTCTTGCATACTGAAGTACCATCTAATCCCCCTTTCCTTTTGAAGGTTCTGCCATTTTTGTGTCATATTTTGTTCAAGGCCCACATCCGAGCTTGCATTAATTTTATTTAGCCCCTTTACCCTTCCCATAAAACTAAGGAGGTCTCTTGCTATTTCCTAAAAGCACAGGTGTTCAATGCGTCAAAACCCTGCGAGTGATGAATTAACGTGTCGGATCACAGCACTTTCCATGCACACCAGGAGTCAGGCACTCTGCCTTCTTTCCTGTTGTTTTCCACTCTATCCTGCAGGGCTTGCTTCACATTAACACGGGGAGATACTGCTCAACAGATTGCAGATGCAGAACAAGTTTAAAAATTGTATTAAAAATGTGTTAAAGTGTTAAAATAAAACATGTGGAACTCAATGTCAGGGTCTTTATTCCTTCACATCAGGGCACGGAGGGAGATGAGACGTCATATTTTCCCTTTGAAATGGGAAAGGTGACTTTGTTGTTAACAATGAATTCACTGGAAATGAGAATACAGAGTTATTGCATGCAGTGGGTTTTTTTTTTTTTTCTAACAGGAAGGAAGCCCATGTTCTTGATGTAAAACATGTTGTTCTCTGGCTGGTTGAGCAAAATCTTAGTTCTGGCTTCTGAAATTCAGAACTTAATTCCCATCAGTTGCTAACTTCAAAGAAGCAGTTTTTTTTCATGGCTCAAGACTGAATTCATAATAAGTAAATATCAAGGCTACAACTGAAACAGTTTTGAAGAATAATTGGGCAAGACAAGACAAGGGCACCTTCAGACTTACAAGGGTTATCTGAGGAAAAACTTCACATCTCAGAAGATACATGTTTCAAGCATTTAGTTATGCTATGTGAGTATAACAGGGTCAAGTTTTGAATTTACTCATTGTGCTATTAATATATTCAAGGTTTATAAACTGTGACATCTGTGTGGATTTTGTTGCACATTTACATTCAGATCTGTCCATACAAACCATTTATGTGGGGAAAACATTTAGTTGAGACCTAGGTCTGGATGCAAACCGTTAGTAACAGTGCAGTTGAGTCAACCCCTCTCTCCTAAGAAATATTTTCTTGTTGCGCGCTCATTGGCCAGACTGTGCATTAGGGGACTGTCTCCAAGATTCCATGGCATGGGAGGGAAAAATTAGAACATAAATAAATAAATCCCTAATTGGTATGAAACAAATGGTTGGGGTCATACATTTGTTTCAGTGTAGCTGAAAGCAGCTATTGCTCTACATTTCCATCTGCATATCATTAAAGGAAAACAGCTGAAAAATGACCGCTTGGTCCTCTGTGGTCTAAATCTGATCACAAATCAATGTGTGAATCCAGTGCAGCTGGTTTACAATGCAGTCGATAGATTGCATTATGCTTTCCCATTTAAAGTCACATTGATTAGTCATTACGCCATTTGGGTTTTTTTTCTTCCTAGAGAGCAAATATGTCATTGCACACTTAAATTACAATTTGCACTAATCCTGCGATGATTAATGCACTTGTAAATAGAGGCTCATCCTTTCAAAATGAAAATAAACTGCTCTCTGAAAAGTTTCCGAAGGGAGAAGCTACCAGGACGCTCAGCAGCAGCACATCTGCTGTATTTTATCCCTCAAAATGATCTTTAGCATGGGAAAAGTGTGAGGCTTCTAAGGGCAGTGGGCATTACCTGATTATGACCATAGGTAAAGTTTGGTTATGGCACAGAGACACCATCGCTGGGGAAGGGGGGGTATCATAATCTGATATCATAAATACCATACAGTAGAATGCAGATGGAAATGTAGAGTAATAGGTAATTATAGTGCCATCATAACAGCCCCAAGAGTAATCCAATAGCAAAATCTCCCTTTTGTTTAGTGTAATATCAATGTAAAAATGCTGCTATATAGAGTATAAGCGTGTTGTGCAGAGACAAAGAATTCAACACAAAACATTATGCAGTGAACGCCATCCCTGCTGTCAGGCAAAGAGGTGGCCAGTTCAATGCTTTTTGGATATTTCTCTTCAGTGGGGTAGGGACAGGGACCTCAGGATTTATGTCGAACTGGACGGTACAAAGCACAAAGAAAAACCCTGCTTGGGTGAGGAATCTAAAAGTGGGCTGAAAATTTCCAGTTTCAGCAGGTCGCTGACTTGAAGTGCAGTGGCAAAGACACTGGAACAGTTTAAACAAACAAAAGCCTATGTCCTTGTGTGGCCTTCTCAATGTCCAGGCTTAAATCTGAGATTTAAACATTTCTGGAGAGGCTTGCAGATTGCAGTCCATTAAAAATCCCCATGGAAAATTTCAGAACTGAAGCACTTTTTTTTCTGGGAAGACTGAGCGAAAATGAATCCTTATGATTGTGTGAAGCTGTTAGAGACTGATGGAAAAAGGAGCACAGCAGGCACATCTGCTCTAGGTTCTTTCACCAGGTCCTCAGTACTCATGAAATCAGTATAATGAAGTTTTAAATGTTTTATTTGCAGTTTTTGCTGTAAGATTCTCAGTGGCAGGGCACTATTACCTACCAGCATTGTCTCGAAAGGGGTTTTCATCAGCTAATGCTCCTAGGATTTTTATTTATTTATTTATGTTCCTTTGTAAATGTATGTTATTCTATTATGTTGTACTGTATGAAAACAGCTTTAGATATAATCCATTGTCAGATTAATAAAATAGGCCCTAGTCCTTATCTTTGTTGTACTCTTAGCAATTGAAATTGTACTTCCTTCTGGGGTCTTTCAGCGCACTTGTTCCTGGTGATGGGTATGCACTTTGTTGTACATCACTCTGGATAAGAGTGTCTGCCAAATGCCAATAACTTAATCCATCCAACCATCCATCCATCCATTATCTGACCCCGCTTATCCTGAACAGGGTCGCAGGGGGGCTGGAGCCTATCCCAGCATACATTGGGCGAAAGGCAGGAATACACCCTGGACGGGTCGCCAGTCCATCACAGGGCACACACACCATTCACTCACACACCATTCACTCACACACTCATACCTATGGGCAATTTAGACTCTCCAATCAGCCTAACGTGCATGTCTTTGGACTGTGGGAGGAAACTGGAGTACCCGGAGGAAACCCACGCAGACACGAGGAGAACATGCAAACTCCGCACAGAGAGGCCCCGGCCGACGGGGATTCGAACCCAGGACCTCCTTGCTGTGAGGCGGCAGTGCTACCCACTGCACCATCCGTGCCGCCCCAATAACTCAATGTAAATGGTAAATGGTTGGCATTTATATAGCACCTTTATCCAACGCGCTGTACAATTTATGCTTCTCATTCACCCATTCAAACACACACTCACACACCAACAGCGATTGGCTGCCATGCAAGGCACCGACCAGCTCGTCAGGAGCATTTAGGGGTGTCTTGCTCAGGGACAATTCGACACACCCCAGGTGGGGAATCGAACCGGCAGCCCGCCGATTGCCAGACAACTGTTCTTACCACCTGATCCTGAGCCAATGTCACCCCCGTCGTAATGTCACGTAAAATGTACTTATTTATTTGGCACCCAACATGAGCAATTTCCCTGCTAATTTAGCATTTCCAACTGTCTGCAACCGCAGCCACGGTCATGTGTGAATCCCACTGCCGATTCAGGAATGGGTCCCACACGCGCACGTACAATGACACGAGGGGGGGAACTGTGCTTTACGGCAGGTCATTTTCACACCTCCACCGCTTCCCAACTCCAACCACGGCCCATATTCGGCACCCCTGGGGCTCTCTTCAGGCTCCTTCATTGGCCATTAAAACATCTCACTCTGAGTCACAGTGTGCCACAGATGTCCTTGGCATGCGAAGATTGTGATTGCAACAGCCAAAACTCAGAGGTCCTACCCCAGCCCACGATCACGATCTCTGTATTACACACAAAGGTATTTGATAAACGCATGACTGGAAGTGTTTGGTGTGCCAGGTGAAAAATGTCTATTTGGATGATTTGACTTTAATGGTGAGGTGCTGTGTATTTTTAATGTTCTTATTTACTGTACCTGGTTTCTTTGTTGTTTGCAACTTTTTTTGCGTGTTTTTACCTTTTGCAATGAACTGTGGCCATTCCTCGGCCTTGCATCCCAAGCTGAGAGACAGCTTAGCAGGACAGTCGTATAGAGAAAGACCATGGTGGTATTAGTCAGGCTCAGTGGAGCTAAGCTTTTGACTTAATTACTCTTGACATTAATACAAGTCCAGTACCATCATCTGAGGGCTCTCATTTGTTGTGTTGACCTGCTCATTTTTTAACTGTCACCACAGTGCATATTCCTTGCCTTTTATGATTAAATATGCGTCCAATGCATAATGCATTAATTATGCAACAATTTAATTTAGTTGCCATATTTCCCCAGTTGTTTATTTTTGCTTAAAAAAAAAAAATCATACATTTCATTCTCTTTTAATCATTGCTTGAATATTAAAAAATGTATCTCATTCATTTGTGCATTGTGTATTACAGTGTGTACAATAAAACGGATTGCATTCTTGGAAATACACAAGGGGATTTTCTCTCTTGTTTACGCACCTATGATGTGGGTACAAATAAGGAAATCCTCCATTAATTAACAAAACAAAATTTAAGATAAAAAATTTTAATATGAGGCTGGGATGTTGAAGAACAGGAATGTAAATGACAAGAGTCACCAGATGCAGAGTAGGGCCACACGCTGTGGTGTTGCAGGGTAGGGCCACATGTTGTGGTAGGGCCACACACTGTGGTGTTGCAGGGTAGGGCCACACGCTGTGGTGTTGCAGGGTAGGGCCACACGCTGTGGTGTTGCAGGGTAGGGCCACATGCTGTGGTGTTGCTGGGTAGGGCCACACACTGTGGTGTTGCAGGGTAGGGCCACATGCTGTGGTGTTGCTGGGTAGGGCCACACACTGTGGTGTTGCAGGGTAGGGCCACACGCAGTGGTGTAGCAGGGTAGGGCCACATGCTGTGGTGTTGCAGGGTAGGGCCACATGCTGTGGTGTTGCAGGGTAGGGCCACATGCTGTGGTGTTGCTGGATAGGGCCACACACTGTGGTGTTGCAGGGTAGGGCCACACGCTGTGGTGTTGCAGGGTAGGGCCACACACTGTGGTGTTGCAGGGTAGGGCCACACACTGTGGTGTTGCAGGGTAGGGCCACACACTGTGGTGTTGCACGGTAGGGCCACACACTGTGGTGTTGCACGGTAGGGCCACACGCTGTGGTGTTGCAGGGTAGGGCCACATGTTGTGGTAGGGCCACACACTGTGGTGTTGCAGGGTAGGGCCACACGCTGTGGTGTTGCAGGGTAGGGCCACACACTGTGGTGTTGCAGGGTAGGGCCACACGCTGTGGTGTTGCAGGGTAGGGCCACACGCTGTGGTATTGCAGAGTAGGGCCACACGCTGTGGTGTTGCAGGGTAGGGCCACACGCTGTGGTGTTGCAGGGTAGGGCCACACACTGTGGTGTTGCAGGGTAGGGCCACACGCTGTGGTGTTGCAGGGTAGGGCCACACGCTGTGGTGTTGCAGGGTAGGGCCACACCCTGTGGTGTTGCAGGGTAGGGCCACATGTTGTGGTGTTGCAGGGTAGGGCCACATGCCGTGGTGTTGCAGGAGATCAGTGAGTGGCTGGCGATAGCTAGCACAGCCATGCCATGCCACCCTTCAACTATTTCCAGTTTAGGCCTGGGTGGGATTCACTTTCTCCTTCATCACAACCCCTGCCCAATCACCATTTGTCCTTTTGTGCAGTTACATTCCACGAGCTTATTTGTTTTGTTTTGTTTTCCACTTGAGTGTAAACGCTAGAGACAAATGTTGATTGAATGTATTGCTATGGTCAGACTTGCTGCTGTTCAACAAGACTACAGCACCACAGTGAAAGCATCAGATTCCAAGGGCACTTTCATGCATGAGGACATAAACATTTGCACAACGACAGGTGCTCAACAAACAAAAGAGAACTTTGAGCAAGGACAGCTTAAAAAGCTCAATGCGGGAGACCTGGGTACTCGATAAACCTAGGATATTTTGTGTGGTGGAAATGCAGGAACATGCATAGATACACTGAAACTGTGATGCTGTCAGAGTCCTTCTGGCTGCCTGTCATAGATTGTGCCATTATAATATTTACATAACAGAATAACAGAATAATATATATTTTTTACAATAAAATTTCTTCAACTTTAATTCATGTAACAATTTTGGAAAGACTGCGTTGGACATTCCTTGGCAACTTGCAAATGTTTCACAAGACAACTTTTTTATTGTTTTCTAGTCTTTTTCAAATACTTTGCTGAAGTTCTCCCCTTTCTCAATGAGAAGCTGAATCAAGCACGATTAAAACTTGTGCGAAGCTCATCGCTACTTTCAATATAACTCTTTATTGTCCAGCTGGGAGCCTTACATTAACAGCAAAGTGTTTCTCAATTGAATGTTCAGAAATAGAGATTGATTGCACAGACACCAGGTTTTTTTCCATGCACATTACCACTTATTGCTTCTCATTTATTTTTATAATTGCTTTATAAAAATATATATATGCTTTATAATCTTATTCACCATATACAGTACACTCACTGTTTGGTATTTATTTTATTATATTTGGTATTTATGACTTATTTTTTTGACTGTAGCCTATCCACTGAAGATGCGTTGTATATACAGAGATGCTCTTCTGCATACCACTGTTGTGATGTGTGGTTATTTGCACTACTGTCACCTTCCTGTCAGCTTTGACCAGTCTGGCCAGTCTCCTCTGACATTTCTCATTTCTGTCTGCAGAACTGCTGCTCATGAGTTTTTTTGCACTATTTTTTGCACCCTTCTCTGCAAACTAGTATGCGTGAGAATTCCAGGAGATCATCAATTTCTGAGACACTCAAACCAACAACTCTGCCACCAACAATAATTCCAAGGTCAAAGTCACTTAGATCAAATTTTTTCGTGGGCTCTTGGTCCTGAGAGCCTATACAAAACATAGATTACAGCATCTATATGTACTTTTGTATAAGTATGCAGCAGAGAAATTACTCCAGAAGAAATATGAGTAAACAACGGACATTCTATCGACTTTTCTCTCAGTTAGCACATTTTTAGAGGTGAAATAAAGAGAATAGAGGTGGCTTGTTTTCCCACCCACATGTTACAAAATAAGGAACTGTTGTTGCTAAAGCAATGGCATCTTAAAATAGGTTATACAGATAGAACTGTGGGGTTTAACGCTTTCAAACGGTTTATTCTGTTACCATAGTGATAAAAAATTGCACTGATGACAACGGAATGAATGCAAAAAAACCCTCAGTGCCCGGGGCGAGACTTAAGGGGTTAAATAAAAAAATCTGCTGAATTATTACAAAAATGACACTTTTAAATTAATGCTGTCCTTAAGATGTACAGCATATTCTTTGAGCAACTTGCAGTAAATCAATCTTTGATGAAAACTTTACTGAATGTTATACCTCCTGATCTACACAAGATGCTAGGGTAAGCTACTGGTAGAGGGAGACTGCACCACCGACACATAGTTAATGTCTTCCGCACTGAATTACTATGTAATCAGGCCAGCGTGAATCCTGATGTATGATGGCCGGGCTGGAGTACAAAGTGTACTGAGATCACTGTGTTTATTAACAACCTCATTGGCTGCACAGTGCTATTCAGAAAATGGGTTTGCTCTCAAAATTTATGCAAAACTCATATCAGAACACTGCACAGCCCATCTGTCAGGCTTTCCCGGGAAGAATGAAGGCTGACGTGATGGAGTGGGCGCCCTAGTCACCAGACATGAACCCAGGAGCCTGCAGGAGTCTCTGCTCGGAGGCCGATGTGCTGTTTCTGCCGGCAGACGCTGTATACATTGTCTTTGATCTGCCGCACCACTACGTCTTGGTCAGCATTTCAGCATTTCAGATCAGATATAGTACCACTGAGATATTAATAAAAGTGTATGTGTCTGGGGTCAGATATGAGGGTTAAAATAATGCTAAATGCTTAGTGGACGGACCTGCCCCTAGCAGTCTGCATGTAGTGCAGGTTTACAGAACGCTGGGGGGCTGATGGATGTCCAGACAGCGGTCTGAGAGGTGTTTGTTTGTGTGGTAATGTTTATGAATGGTATGTGGTTTACTACAAAAAAAATAAACACTCGTCATGATGAGAGTAAATCAGATGGTATCATTAGCAGCGGCAGAGGACTATAGGGATTTTTAAATGGCTTCCTAGAAAGACGGACCCCCTAATTAATGTGCTTTGCTTTGATAATAGTTTGTTTATTAAGGCTTTAATCATGAAGGCCCTATCATTATGCATAGTTAACTTAAATGGAAAACACTCAAACACACACATGCAGAAACGCACCCACACACACACACACACACACACACACACGCACACAGACACACACGCAAGAGGCATCCGGCGTGTGTTTTGCATGTTCAGGAACACCCCAGAATTCCGTGCCCTGCGCCCCATCCCACCGCCGATCTGGACTGTCAGTTTTCCCCTGTTTCCATCGCCCCGAACAACGGCGGGCGCTCGGCAAGGGGAATGTTTTCGGCGTTTTAACGATGACGGATCGCCGGCGCCCTTTCCCGCTCGCAGAGCCTGCTTTGGCATGCAGCACCACACGCCCAACCATCATGCTATCTGCACACTCCATTATGCCTCCTCTGGCCCCAGCTGCAGCCCGGGTCCTGGAGCGGGGGGCGGGGGGCGGGGGGCGGTCTCCTTCACGATTACGCACAACCGCAAGGCCACTTGACGTGATTCCGAGGGGCTGGGGGGAGGGGGATACAGGCGGGAACGGTAATGTAATTTCACCGTGTAACACAATTATTCATGCCATTCCGCAATAGACCCATCTACTCCGAAAAAGGCCACTTCATATCAGACTTGAAAAAAATTATTGTAAATGACAGACTTAAAAAATAAATAAAAAAGGCCAATAGAAAATATATTATTAAATGAAGAGCCAGAAGGAAGGGGTGTATATTGTAGAGGAATGGAAGGGAATTACACAGCCATTCAGTAACATGCTTCACATGAGTGCAGTTACCTGATACTACATAAGAGGAAATCATGGATCAAAAACTTTGAATGGTATTTTGGTATTTAATGCCACATCTTCAGTATGGCTTGATAAAAACGTTGAGCTTGATGAAAGTGTGCCAGTTATTTGAATAATTCATTAGCATGTAATCACAAGACTCATCATCATCAAGTTCTCTTTCTTTAAGTCACTGTAGGAAATGTCAACGGCATTAAAGGTTTTAATTGAGTAAAAGAATCTAAAGAATAATTATGTAATAAAAGTATATAAGAAAAGTATGAACTAAATAAATAATGTATTCCTTTTACAATCACGATTTAGTAAGTTCATCAGAAAAAAAAAAAGTTTCTTTACCACATTTGTCAAAAAAATAACACTTGCATTTATTTGTAAATAAAAGTTGGGGACACATTTTGACTGAATCCAGGTCTGTGCAACTATAACGTTAACTTCAGTCTTCCCTCTTTGAAACACTCTCGAAACACTCTCATCCACATCACTCTCTTTCTTGCATGCTAGTTCTGCTACAAATCTATAAAATATGTTGAATAAAAATCCATGCACCTTGTGAAATTGAGGGAATTCAGAACATAGAAACCAAAGCAGCGTAGTCAGTGACTGACTGGCACATGCAAATCCCTGCCTCTATGTTTATTTACTGTGGCATTCCGGGTGCCTTCATGCTACTGTCGGTCTTTCGCCATGCTGTGATCAATGGGCCCTTGTCTGAGAATATGATCGCATTAATATGACAGACGTGTGTGAATGGAGTGTCTGACTGAGTCACTGTTTGTCAAACCGCCGAAATGCTGCATTGCCATATAACTGTCTGGCTTTGCTTTATGTTGAATGGAGGGACCAAAACTCAATACAAACACTGCCGTGTAAGTATGTCTTGGGAAATGTAGGGTTGTCATAGGTTTCAGGTGTTTGTGGTTTTTTGCGCAAACTAAATTGTATCCCGATGCTAGTAGGTTGGTGTCCTATGGAGGCCATGGGTGTTGTTGTGTAGGTATGTCCGTCTGCATGAATTGTGTTCAACACAAGCACACACATACACACAAATGGATGTTTTGCTCACCCATCTGAGGTTGAAAACAGAGGGCGTAACAGGGACATTGAAATGAAAAACAGTTATTTAGCATGAAAGGCCATACACTTAGAGTATCTTCACAGCCCAGTCTCTCCTTCGGATGCTTTGTAATATGTGATTGAGTAGAACCCATCGAGTCATGCGCTCTCAAAATCAATTATAACTGAAAGCAATGTCTAATGAGCTCTCATTTTGTGTCCAACGGATGTTTATCAATAGGTCCAGATTTTTAAATAACCATAATACACTTTGTCCTTGATGTTTTTGAATGGTTTGACTCAATCATGACATTATTCATTTTGGACTCTTTCAAATGAACTGTAACGCACAGTAGATGTGTTTCAGTCCAGAACGCAGTCGGGAGATTAGTGCTCCTGATATCTTCTGGTGTCTTGAGAGAACTGCTCTCTAATACTCTTAAGATGCCGCGATTTCCACTCTCTCATATCGACGTTTAAAAGGAGCCCACGCTGAGCTTGAAATGCTGTAATGAATAAAGTATGTGCATTTCTGTCTGGCCTGACCCTCATCAAAACAGAATCATTTTGTGAGCTGGAAAGTATAGAATTTCCAACAGTGGGTGGCTCCCTTTGATTGGACTCTCACCCGCTGCACCTGAGAGAAAAGTGAATTATACTGCAATGCCTGCGCATCTTGGGCTGCTCTTCAGTCCTCGTCTGTAAACCCCCCCCCCCCTTCCCCCGCCACCCGCCATGCGCACGCCCCCCCCCCCCACCCCAAATCCCCAGCCCCCGCTGCCCCCCCACCCCCACCCCAGCTCCTCTCCTCTCTCCTAACGGCCCCCATCTCTTTCTTCTCTCATTGTTTTCCGCCTTATTCTGACTCCGTGGCAATTCTGCGCAAGAGGTTGCGATAACAAACCAAGATTGATTGATTCTGTGCACATGGAGGCCAGGTGCCAGAGCAAATACTTCAAAGACTGCATTTAAATGCTAATACTGTCGCAGCCAGCCTAGAGACTGCTGCTCTCTGGCTAAGCTGAGGTTCGAGTGCTGGGAGCGGGGGGTGAAGCAGGACCGAAATAGAGGGGGGGAAAAAAAAAGAAATAGCAGAGATCTCATTGTTGTGTGCTGTGTATAAAAAGATGCAGAAGACAATGAGCACAATGGAGAGGCACATTGTTCCCGCGGAATGGGCAGCATCGGCAAAGACCGAAATTACCGATAATAAAGCCTCTTTTTTTTTTTTTTTGTGCGTGCGTGATTTAAGAGGTAATCTATTCGTTTTCAAACCTCATTAGACGAGTGGGTTATTACATTCCATCACAGCCTTACGGAGGAATGTGCAGGGAATTGTCCTGAAAGACTGCCTCATATTGAGGACTATTGTCACTGCCTGTTCCTCTGTCTGGGCTCACTGACAGGGAGAGAGTCCATCAACGAGACGTTTAGAAGAGGACACACATGTGAGCTATGCAAGGAGAAATATAATTAATCGGCCCGGTGATTTACTAACATTTCCTCAAAAGGTGCGTTACATTTTAGACTTTGGCTCATGATTAAATGCAATTCCTGAGACTGACCAAAATGACCGAAATTAACTTGCCAAACTGCTTGCGGAGAAGAAGAAGGTTTCATCTGGATGGATTTATAAATAAAATGTTGACTAAATTGAGGACTGTATCATTCAAGCATGAAGTGTTATTTTGGGGCCAGCCCTGTATATCTGTGGAATAATACACCAAGAGGAAATGTGCACTTACAGATTTCTGATAATATTATTTGTGTTTATTATTACAATGGCATGCTTGAGACTGATGTCATTTGACAGCTCAAGATTTAGCAGAGGGTGGGAATCAGCCCTTCATTCTTAGCTGCTCATTCGCATCTCCAGTATTTCATATAGGCTAGTTTATTAATTGCTCGTCACCATTAAAAACCCCTATTGCCAATACCTTTGTATGTTGTTATTATAATATGTAAAATGTTTGTTTGTGTAAATACAACAGGTTTTTCAAAGTCACAATTTATTTTGTTTATCCAGGATGTTTCACTTAGTGGAGTGTGTTAAAATGCATTTTGTAATTTTGGTTATTTGTCTTGTGGGTAGGTCTAGATTGTTGTCTATAACAGTGGTTCATAGGGCTGAGGACTGCCTTTGGGTCCCAGTGGTGCTCCAGTAAGAAATGGTTCCACTTATGACTGGCCTTTACTGCTGCTCTATTCTGACCCCTGGAGGATGGAGCAGACCATCTCCTCAGTTAAATTACACTGATTTAGCGGACGCTCTTAATCAGTGTGGCACAAAGAGCATAACACATTCACCTGAGTTACAATGGCACCAGTCCTAGACCTCCCTGATGTCACTCCTATAGACTAGCTCGTGCCTCTGCAAATGTCACCACACCGGGCAGTATGGCGGTGGGTCCCGCAGTGCTTCGGAGAAAACAGTCACCAGAACTCTGGCTTTGAATTTTGGCTGTTAATGGTCCTCCGCCTGCAGGTTTAAGCAGGCCCTCGGTTTTGATTTGTCCCCTCTGAGTATTCAGAGTGATTCGGCACAATTCCCTGTGCGGAGTTCTCTGGGGCTGGGTTAAGCCGTTTTTATTGCATTGCTGCGGGAGGTGGGAGCCACGCTAAGGCACAGCTGTCCAGATGAAGTAAAGCCATGGTCTGATGTTTAGCACATAAAGCATTCTTGGATACAGATCTCTGGCCCTTTTCAGTGCTGCAAGCTCTGTGATAAGTTCCTGAGTAGCAGCCGAGTTTATATGTGCATATGGGTGTGGATCTCATGCAACTACAAGGTACCTGGAAAGAAGGTTATTTGAGTCTATCAGCCTGTATCAGTCTGATATAGTGCTGATATAGTGCTTTTCCTTTTTTTAGGCCGAACAGCATTTCCTTCATCTTCTGTAGGTAAAAAAAAAAAACCTCCCCAAAGTTGCCTGACAGCCTACTCACATTACAAAATGCTATTTGCTGAGGGATACAACACAGTGTCATCAGCATAAATAGGAATGCAACATTTTTCAAGCACTGACAGAAAGTTGTTTATGTAAATAGCAAACAACAGCCGCCCAAGTACACTGCCCCGCGGGACTCCGCTGATCACAGGTGCCAGGCTTGACTGAGCGTTTTACAGTTTGACGTTGTGTTTTTTTTTTTTTGTTTTTTTTTTACTCTGCAAGTAGGAAGTGAAGCATTTAAGCAGAGTTTTGTTAAGCTTCCTCAGGAGAATGTTTCTGATGCACTGTGTCAGATGCTTTCCCCAGGTCCAGAAACAGTGCTGCTGTGAAATGCCTTTTTTTTTTTTTTTGTCAGAGCCGGATTTTATGTCTTTGACAACCATTGGAACAGCCGTAGAAGCGCTGTGCATTTTTATAAATCCACATTGATGGATTGTAAAGAGGCTTGTTGCATGGGAAATAGCAAGGAACTTGAGTGTACCCCAGCTTCTCTTGTACTTGCACTAGAGGTTGTGCATAGGTTTTATATGGGGTAATAACTGGCCACATCTGATATGTCACCTGACTTGCTGTTAAATGGGCAGTTTTACATTCACTGTGAATCTCCCTAGACTCAGCTGATAGGTTGACGATATGGGTCAGGGAATTCACAATCACTGTGCCCGGGTCCTGCAGGAGTCTTGGCGGAATATTACCTAGATCTGTAGCATTTGTGTCCGCTTTAGTTTTCAACAGTAAACTTATGGACACTTTTAAAACTAATTCTAAATGGGAAACATGCTCTGTTTGGTGCATTATGAAGTGGGTCCTCAAAATTCATCAGAAAGCACAGGTGCACACTGTACAAAATAACCAAATTCCTCAACCATTTCAAATGGATCAGACAGTCTAGTCTGCAGGCATCCAAACAGGAAATGCTGGAAATTGGCACAAATGTAGGAATTAGACTGAGATATAACTATTAACATAACTGCGGATATCTTGAACAGACGCAAGACATTTGTCTTCACCATGTGGCATTAGGAATTAGAGCAATTAATTAAAAATGTGTTTGGTTTCTTAGCTTGAAAGAAAAAAAACTAAACAAATATGTCTTCCAGACTTTAGGTTGTTTAATGACTTCTGAATAAGATGGGGTACCAGAGAAATGTAATGAACAGTATTAGCTCTCAGCAATTTGAGATTGCTTTTCTACAAGTCAATTATTTTGGCTTTGAGAACATAGAAAATAGACATTTTCTTTATTATTTTGGGTAAAGTTACAAATATTTAGATACAGCGTTTTATCCTAAACGTGATTGAGAAATATAAAAGGCATTGGACCTTGATGCAGGTATCAGTCCGATGTAGTTGCACACCGAGGACCAGAGTTCACGCCACGCTCCTGCCAAATCCGAGTTTGGCAGACTAACGTGGGATTGTCATGACTGGCCCACTGCTCCCAGGGCTGGGGGAGGGACTGGGCAGGGTCAGTAGGGTCACCACATGTACAATACAATTTACTTTATTACACCTACTTATTCATGCGATTATCTAATCAGCCAATTGTGTGGCAGCAGTGCAATGCATACAATCATGCAGGAAACTTCAGTTAATGTTCACATCAACATCTTCATCAGAATGAGGAAAAATTAAGATTTTAGTGACTTTGATGACGTGGAATGATTGTTGGTGGCAGACCAGGATGGTTTGAGTATCTCAGAATCTGCTGAAGATTTTCACACACACTAGTCTCTAGAGTTTGCAAAGAATGGTGCAAAAAAACAAAAAATCCAGTGAGCAGCAGTTCTGCAGACAAAAACGATTTGTTAAAGAGAGATGTCAGAGGAGAATGGCCAGACTGGTCAAAGCTGACAGGAAGGTGACATTGACGCAAATATCCACACATTACAACAGTGGTATGCAGTAGAGCATCTCTAAACACACAACACACCATAACTCTAAGTGGATAGGCTAATAAAAACCTAATAAAGTGCTGACTGAGTGTATAGCTGCACCCTGATCGCCTCGGAATCACAGTCACGGGCTGGAATGATGCGGCTTGAAGAAGGCGTGTTGGGATGAGGACATAGACGGTGATGTAGCCATTTAACGCTCAGGAAACAAATTCATTGTAATTAACGACAGTGTAATTAACGCGTCACGTTCGATGGCAGCATCAAAGTTAGAGAATCGCCAAGGTTCATTTCTGGATGGTTGACATGCGTGTTCATTCCCATATAGTTAATTGATTTTAAAGGATTAGCCTAGTGATTGGTCACACTTTCTATGTTTTTATATGCTATTTGTACAAGAGGGCATTAAAGAAATACGATGAAAGTAGTGCGTCACACTTACCTATCCCTGCAGTTTCTGCTGATGCCATACAGGCTAGACAATGCAAATATTTGACTAACATTAGGTTCACTTATATTAGAGTGCCTTTTGAGGATGATTGACTATTTCTGGTTATATTCATTTAGCTAGCTAGCTAACGTTAGCTAGCTAGGTAATTTGCTGTCATAAGGTGATTATTAATGTTAATCAATAACGTTAGCTAGCGAATTTTCTTTCATAAGGACATTATAGTTGTGCTTTTATCTTAACTTGGCTAGCTAGCAAAGATTATTCTTGGATCAGTCAGCATTCTTACCTTAGATATCTATAGTTATACTAAGTTGGTGGCTATTCACGTTGCTACGTGATCATGCACGTACTACTTGTGTAGTCTTATGAGAGACCTGGGCTAGCTAGCTAGCTAACGTGTAAAATTTAGCTGGTTCCAACTGAACCAGAGCATTGTTGCTTAATCGAATGACTGAAAACATCATAGCCGGCAAAGTGAGCTAGCAAAACGCAACAGTAGGCTATCAGTTTTATTGATGATGGCGATGGCTGACGTTCGCTGGCTGCAATAGAGCTGATAGAATGTAAAAATGATGACTGATCGCGATGGCTGACGTTAATGGCTGCAGTGGAGTAGGTTGGTTGGGTAATTGGAATAGATAGGGTACCATTGGCAACCAAAGAAAGTGGAGAAAGGTGAGAAAGTGGGGAGACAAATCTGAAACTAATATAATTAAAAATGCAAAAGGATCAGACTAAAATAAAACAAATGATGAATCTGTTTTGTTTGCAGGCACCCACAATGATATGACACCGGTGTGGCACTCAGAATTCAACACTGATCTACACCATGGTTTATCAAACAGATTTTTTGCAAGGTGTGCCTGAGGTGTGCCAGAAAATTGTCTGTCTGATCCTGCTGAAGCTAAAAATGGTTGTATTATCTACAATACCATGAATATTCATGGGGAGGTCAGACAGAACTTCTAAAAGCCAGCTAGGAATGAACTACACCAAGGTAGAATTCATTTATCTAAACACATCCTGATAACATTTTCCGGTGGGATAAAAAAAGAGAATTACAAAGTAGCTGGAACATTTTGGATTCATAAATATTCATAGCAGTAAACATGCTCACTGGCTTCCCGTATTAAATTCAGATCTCTCGCACTGGCATAGCAAGCTGCAAATGGTCCTGCCCCTTCCTATCTTCAGACAGTGATCACACCACACACAAGCACACACAATAGCACAGACAACCACACATGCTCACAGAACACACACCATCACAGCACACACACAATCATAGCACACACAACCACACACAAACACAGCTCACACACCATCATAGCACACACAACCACATGCAAAACAGCACACACAACCACACACAAACACAGCACACACACCATCACAACACACACAAACACAGCACATACACCATCTCAGCACACACAACCACACACAAACACAGCACACACACCATCACAGCACACACAACCACACACAAACACAGCACACACACCATCACAACACACACAACCACACACAAACACAGCACATACACCATCTCAGCACACACAACCACACACAAACACAGCACACACACCATCACAGCACACACAACCACAGCACACACAGCACACACAAACACAGCACACACACCATCACAGCACACACAACCACACAGGATCTCAGCACACACACGCACACACAGACAATCCCCGCACACACAAGCACAGACGATCTCAGCACACACAACCACACACAAACACAGCACACACACCATCACAGCACACACAAGCACACAGGATCTCAGCACACACAACCACGCACAAACACAGCACATACGCCATCTCAGCACACACAACCACACACAAACACAGCACATACACCATCTCAGCACACACAAGCACACACAAACACAGCACACACACCATCACAGCACACACAACCACAGACGATCTCAGCACACAAGCAGACCCCTTTGCTCAGGGCCCTCCTGCCAGCTGGCTGTCCCATCCCCTCTGGCTCCCAGAAGCAGCTCCTGGCAGGCCACACTCGGGCTCTGCCCTCATCCCCTGATGGTGGCAATGGCACCACTTTCCCCAGTCAGTCAGGAAGGCTGTCTTCAGCACACGTCTCAAAACACGACCTTTCAAATCCCATCTCTATGTTCCTACTTTTCTATTCTATTCTATTCTATTTTGCTCTGTTCTGTTATATTCTACTCTGTTCTGCCCTTTTCTATTATATTCCATTCTGCATTTCTATTTAATTTATGCAATGTTCTGTTCATGATTAAAAAATGCATGTCTCAAATTTATCTCACTAGCACTTGCTTAACCTGTGAGCAGGGCATTTGTAATAGCAAAAAAAGACTGCTAAATGACTGAATTCATTCATTCATTCATTCATTATCCTAACCCGCTTATCGAGAACAGGGTCGCAGGGGGGCTGGAGCCTATCCCAGCATACATTGGGCGAAAGGCAGGAATACACCCTGGACAGGTCGCCAGTCCATCGCAGGGCACACACACCATTTGCTCACACACTCATTCCTACGGGCTATTTAGACTCTCCAATCAGCCTAACCTGCATGTCTTTGGACTGTGGGAGGAAACCGGAGTACCCGGAGGAAACCCACACGAACATGGGGAGAACATGCAAACTCCACACGAGAGGCCGTGGTCGATGGGGATTCGAACCCAGGACCCCCTTGCTGTGAGGCGGCAGAGCTACCCACTGTACCATCCGTGCCTAAATGACTAAATTGCGAATTGCAATTTTTTTACCAATTAAAAAAGGTTGCTGCAACATTTCACTCAAAGCAACATTTCTGAAGTTACAGTGCTCTTCCTTGCTAGCTGGGAGGATAAAAGAACCAATAGCCTGTAGGCTCCTGTTCAGCAGCCTCTGTTGACAACGCTTGGGTGATGAACAGGTGATGATGACACCTCAGCCCATCTCGGACAACGATTTCTTGTCCTTCTCTCAGATTAATGGTCCGCAGCAATAAAGCACAATTAGCCTGAGGACACAGCTCGGTGGAATGCTTCTTCTATAGGGTCCCATTGAAAAAAAACCCCCAAAAAAACCTTGGACTACAGAGAAAGTAACCACTTTCCAGCACAACAGGACAGAATGTGGACCTGTAAGCAAGGATTAGAATTTCATTATTCCTCTTTGTCTGTCCGCTTGTGTTTGATTGGTGGAAAAAGCTTTGATTTGTCGACATAACCTGAATTAAAAAAAAATAATATTTTGTTGTTCTCATTTGCAACAGAAACCCCTACATACAGGGATATACCTTCTTTGTACTTATATGTGATCACAATGATGGGACATGAAAATAACTTTTCTTTATGCCAGAAACAAGAAAAAAAAAAGTCAGGTTGCGATGCACTTAGCATCGGAGATTATGTATGCAGCCTACCAGTGGCGTTTTACAGTAAGCTAAGATCTGGGTGGCAAATTCACAGACAGCCCCTTTACCATTAACATCATTTGCATTTGACATTTTAGGCATTTAACAGATGCTCTCATCTACAGTGACTTACAGAGCTTCCATTCTTTAAAAACAATCAATTCACACAGCTGGATATTTACTGAAGCAGTTTGGCGTAATTACATTGCTCAAGGGTACGACAGCAGTGCTGCACCTGGGACCGGATCCCACAACCTCAGTGTTAAGCCCAGTGCACATTCCTCTTCATGTGTTCTGAGACCGTACAAGACCCTTCTTTTCTTCTTAACCCTTTGAACAGTAGGCTTTTCAGAATTTTTTCAGAACTTTTCAATTTAATGTAATTAATTAATTACTAATCATTACATCACTAATGATTGTTAGATAAGCATTAGAATGCACTGTTAATTGCGTTCTAGTTGCATATTTGTGATCTCACACATCAAGGCCTCCACAGTTCTGAGACAGGCACAGATGAAGCAGTCCATAACAGTTTGTGGAGTTGGTGAGAATTAGTGAAATGCGTGATATATTAATATAAACACATCCTTCGTATTAAAACACCTTTTCAGGCTCAGCTGTTATGTTCTTCTTTTAAATGGCCTGTGAATCACTTTTCCATGGTTTTTTTGCAGTAAGTTGTGCCATGTGTATCTATGTTTTTTAGAACGGAATGACATTATTTTAAGATGCTTTAACTGTTTATTGAGTGTTGCTTAATAGGGCTAAGTATTAACGGACACTTTGCAGCTGCCTACCTTTTCTGAAGTAGAAGCTGTTCATACCATACAAATAGTTTAATATTGCTTGTTAGTTATAACTTTCTAATGATTGTTAATCAGATTGTTGGCAAGCAAAGTTTGTGAACATAAAAAAACAATCAACAAAAAAACCCAACTTGGCAATGTTTAAGATATATATAATTTCAATCCTTATATTTGGCACATCCAGAAAGCAATCAGTAAGCAGGATCATAGTGCTGAATGACCCGTGGAATGATCTTACTTTAAAACCATTTGAATTTGTAGTGGGTGTGTATTGTAAATATTGCACAGAGATCACAGGTCAAACAAGAAGCAAAAAGATATTTATTATATTTTCTGAGAGTGTTTTCCTGATTTTCTTATGAAGCATTTATTTGAATATTTTGAAGCAGATGCTGTATGCCTAACCCTCCTTATTTTCACGAGGGAAAGACATTTTCAGTTCATCGCAGTTTTATTTTGAAGAGGCATGCTGGCCGATTGGTTCTGGGGGATACCATGTGACTGTTTGAGTAGTCTTTGGGGGGGGTCATTGGATTATGAAGACCAGTGTTGATACAGGACTGTCAGTGATGATAAAGGATGAGACCAGGTTGCTTTGACCGCCCCTTTGTCTCTGGTTTGGTCATTGAAAATGCCCTGGCACAGGCCGTATGTGGCTGGGTCAGCTTGGCACTGACTGGTACCCAAGCCGCGGGCACCACGTGTGGATCCTCCCGCCTCATGGCGTGGGCCGCGAAGCGCTCTGCGCTGGAGAGGTGTCAGGCTCGCTTTTTGCCCAGCTTTCATCCTCCCAACACACACGCTGGCGGGGGGGGGTAGGATGAGGCGATGACCGGGGGAATTAGGGGGAGTGGAGTTCGATGCGCAGCGCTGTGAAACCGGCTATCTGAGCGCTGCCGCCAGGCTCTCGGCGTAAAGGGAGTCAGCACCAGCACTCGTGGCGGCAGAGGAAGGGACGGACAGGGAAGGGGGTTCTGCCCTGCGTTCGACGGTTCGGGTTCGGAGGCAGGAGTAAAGACGCACCCGCCCATCACTTTGTGCTCACGGGGAGGTGAGATTGTCTGTAAACACGGCGTTGGCATTTGCACTGCTTTGTCTAAGCGCTGTTTGAGCCTGCATGTTCAGGCAGTGCCCAGCGGGGACTGCAGGAAGGCCTGGGCCGGTTTCAGTGTAATCAATGCTGAAGCACTGGGAATTGGCCTGACGTTTTCACTTTGTACTTTATCCCTGAAGGAAGTTGGGAGAATGAGGTATGCTATTGCTGGAGAAAGTGTGTGTGTGTGTGTGTGTGTCCATGAGTGTGTGCACATGTGTGTGTGTTTGTGTGTGTGTGTCTGTGCGAGTGAGTGTGAGAGTGTGTATGCATATATTCATATTTGTGCTACAGAGGAGTGTATTTGTGTGTGTGTGTGTGTGTGTTTGTGTGTCCATGTATGTGTGCATGTGTGCGTGTGTGTATGTGTCTGTGCATGTGAGTGTGTATGAATATATTCATATTTGTTCTACAGAGGAGTGTGTTCATGTGTGTGTGTGCACGTGTGCATGTGTGTGTGTGTCTGTGCGTGTGTGTGTGTGTGTGTCTGTGCGTGTGAGTGTGTATTAATATGTTCATATTTGTGCTACAGAGGAGTGTGTTCATGTGTGTGTGTGCACGTATGCATGTGTGTGTGTCTGTGCATGTGCGTGTGTGTGTGTGTCTGTGCATGTGAGTGTGAGAGTGTGTATGAATATGTTCATATTTGTGCTACAGAGGAGTGTGCGTGGGCATTCTGGTGATCCAGTCTCATTTGGAGCCTCTAGTTATTTTTGGTGGTCAAGTGGCAATCGTGGATGAATGGGTTTTCTGAAGCACCAGAGACACATAGTGGCATATTTATCTCTGCATTATCCCAGTGAAGCTGACTGATGTGGAAATAAACCCTTCTTTTCCCAGCGGGTCCAGGGACTAGATAGTTCTTCTCTCCGCAACAGCATAGGTCATTTTTAGCCTTTAGGAGGAACAGAATTATCATAATAAAAAAGGTAACCAAAAATATTCACTTTTTCCCCCATGATGCCAGGGTAAATTATTCATGGTCTTTGCATTATTGAAGACAGAAATCAAAAATAGACCTAAATTATTTTAAGAGGTGCCCTCAGACAGAATATCTTACTTCCCTCTAGTGCCCAGCAGTACAAAGCGAGGTACAGTACCCGGGTGTTATCAGTGACCATTTTCAGTTTTATCTGCACGGCAGTTCTGCCATCTGTCACCATGCAGAAACCTCTCCTGCCTCCAAAATAAATGCCTAATAAAGAAAATTCATTAACTTTGCACATTTTAATGAGGTTAAATGTACAGGATATTACTTTAATGCCAACCTTTTTTTTTCTGCAGCAGCAGAAGTGGAACTCAATTAAAAGATGGAGCAGAGTAAAATATGAAATGTCGGCGCTGAGAGGCGGTGGGCCGACGGCCCCGTGTCTTGCCTGATTCCAGCGCGGGCCAATCGGTGACCTGCGCTGCTCGCAGCGCTGCGTCTTCATTAGCCTGGCGTTGGACCCCGGGCCGACACGGATGGAGGGCCGGCGCATCCCCGGTGCCCTTTCTAATCCGAGATCGCGCACGCTGACATTTTTAATGCTGTAAAATTGATAGTTTACGATGCATTAGTTGACATGGCGCTGGGATTCAAAGTGAACTTTGTGTTTCTGATTAAGTCAACCTTTATGAAACCTGACCCCCTCCCTCCTCTCTACCCCATACAACCCCCACGGCTCCCCCACCTCCCGCATAATTGGCTGAAAAATGCAATGGATTTATCTTCATGAAGCAGTTGAAAGGCGCAGTTGACATAACAGCATGCACCGTTAATGCTGAAATACTTTGTGCTGACCCCTCTGCAGAATGAATAATGCATGGCACTTCTCCAGTGTCTGATCACTCTTAATGACGCCCAGGCTGTCTGATAGATTGAGTTGTGTCCTGAGTCGACATGCAGAGAATCTGTTACAGTCCAGTGGCCGGTCACCAAAGTCATATCAATGCTGAATGCTCCTGCATCATCGAGAGAAAGTAAGGTGTCTAGCACTCTTTGTTTAAAAACTCTTTGTTTTACAGTGCCAGTTAACTTCCAATGCAGTTTATTTCCAAGCTAGTGACTGCTTATGTGACCTGGCATAACACCACTTGATTATGTCACCTTAGGAATTAAGCCCAAATAAATAGTTTTTAAGAATTGAGGATTGGTGATCAATCCCCAAATAGGTATGTTCAACGAAATGAACAAGCAGAGATGTGGATTCAATAATAACAGAGTTTATTCGTTACAATCCTAAAAACACAGTACAAAAACCCACAGGATCCCCAAAAATAAAAAGTTAGCCGGTAGGTCTTCCCCGCCACTAGGGGCGCTACTGAGTGAGTGCGGGTACGGGTCCGTGGAGGGTGGAGGACTTACCGGAAGTGGAACCGAAAGGTCACTCACTCGTGAAGGTGCCAGCAGACATGCATACGCTCTGTAAAGCGGTGAGATACGGACACAGCAGCTAGCAATGTCCTATATTGCCAGAAATATTCATTAGTGTACATGCAGTATGGCATTCTTGTAAATGCAATATTGTGGCACATTTTAACCATGGCATTACCTTGGAAGCTAAATGATGAAAAGATTAAAATAAATACCTCAATAGGCTATGCACGTGCAGAGCCTCAAGCTCCACCACTTCCTCTATGGTGACCTACAATAACAATTTTCATCAGGCTTACATGGAACATTACGTGGCTGCAAGTAATATAGCAAACTGCAACATACCTTGAAGCCAGATAAGAACCTGCACACAAGCAGGGAAGAACAAGAACCCCAACAGGTAAGGCATTTTCTTGTACCTAGTTGTTGCAGCCAATTTATAGGCCCGCAGAAATTATTAAGCGTCAGCAAACCAGATACCGGAATGCACATTAACCTAGCCTATTCGCTAGTTAGGGTGTTTAGTAATCGGTAACATGTAACCCGTTACACTTACATGCCACATAGTACTACAGGAGTGCAAGCACAGATCTTAGGATAGACATCTCACTGGCAATTGGTGGCCCATGGATGCTTTACACCTATGGAGAGGATCAGTCACAAACTCAAGACTTAAATGCACTCTACAGCTGGTGGGACAAAGCCGTATCAACACCTGCACATAGTTGACAAAGTGATGAGAAAAGCCTGCCCCGGTGTCAAATGATTTGCCATAGAGTTTTAAGGTGAGAAGCTTGACAAGCCGCAGAATGCTTCACTGGCATGGTTAGGAGAATGCAAGGTATTTCTCAGATGCCTCATTCTTATAGTTAGGTGTAAGGTGTAATCCTGCTGTTCTTTTGAGAGGGTAATTATGGTTCTGTGATTTCTGTGTGAGTGAGCTATATTGAAAACTTGTCACAAAGAGCTAGTGAAGAATCAATATACATGGTGTGAAAAGGTCAGTTTGCCATCAGTTTATTTTGACATTGCAAGCTGCAAAATGTGAATGTGAGGGTAAAAAATAACCCACAAGCAGCAAAATCATTAAGAAGAAGATTGGATGTTCTCACCTTTGCTATTTTTGAAAAGGTTATATTTCATTAGGTAGATGTAAAGCAGAAATAAATTGTCTCAAGGTGCTAGGTCAGACACTAGGGTAATATGATTTTAGTTGCTACTTAGATAATGAAGAAGAAAAACTCACCAGTTTTTCAATTGACTTATGCCACCCAGGTTGAAAAACAAGGCGGATGGATCATGTCTTCAATATTTGTCTAAATATGCTAAATACAGCAAGCTCCATTTTTTCCTCATTTTGGCTCAGTACTCCACAATTTTAGATTTGCAATGAAACAATTCACACATGGTTAAAGTGGAGATTTCCCACTTTTGTTAAAAGTTTTTTTTTTCACTGTGTAAAAATGACAGCACTTTTTATACATCGTCTTTTTCCCAAAGAAATATGGAGCTCACAGTATACCTACAGTATATCATTTATTTCCTTAGCTTGTGCCTCTGTCAGAAAGGAACAAGAGGACTTGCAACCCACTTGTCAAAAGATACATTTCCTTACTGCACACACCTGCCACAGTTAGCAGCGTTTTAACATATTTACATATCTCCAGCACCCTAACCCTGAGGCCTGGGCCACGACAGAGTGCTGCTTTTGTTGTTACTCAGCAGTTAAATGACTAATTAAAACTGATGATTACACAGTTAACTCTCACCTAAACATCACCTCCTTTCTCAGGTCCAAATAGATGATGTTAAGGTGAAAACAAAACAAAAAAAACAAAAAAAAAACCCATCAGACCCAATTTATGGAGTGCAACTTCTCATAGCAGAGACCTAGTGAGGGACCTACTCCAGAATCGATTTAGTTGATGATCCCTGAAGTCCGTCCCTTGAAACCACACGCCATTCACTCATGAAGCTAAGGAGCAGGCCACCTCATTACAGACAGCAGAGGCCCGGGGGGGGAGGGGGGGGGGGGGTGCTGGGGAGGGGGCCGGCCTTTCTCTGTCCCACTGTCTGCGCGATGGAGCCCCATCACCCTCTGATTTACACAGATCAATTCTCCATTAAAGATGATCGCTGCCTCTGAGCTGCGCACTGTGGGCTATGCTGGCCGGTCGCCATGGCAAACACAGCCCATCCATTATGGCTCGGCCGTGGCCCGCAGAAACAGGGAGATAATTGGAGGCAAATTACCTAATCCCACCATCACACATATTTATAGAGGAAGAACCGGCGGTGGAAACTAGACGGAGGGCTGAGGAGGATTTCTGTGAACTTTACTCTGAGGACGATTTATGTGTAGGGAGATGAGAGTAATGCGATTGTGTGTGCGTGCGTCTGTGTGCGTGTGTGTGTGTGTGTGTGTCTACCTATCTAACAGGGGGCCATGGTGTCATTACACATCCATGAAGAGGGGACATAGAAACCAAGAGGGGACATTTTCTAGGTCCCCTCTTGGCAATCATGTTAAAATGATGAGTTGACCCCCCAAGTTTTTGAAAAATGACCAAGAGGGGACCGGATATGCATAACTTCCATACTCTGTGCTGCCCATTTAGATTGGAGCTGTATGTATGTGTGTGTGCGTGTATGTATGTGTGTGTATGTGTGTGTGTGTGTGTGTGTGTGTGCATGTATGTGTGTGTATGTGTGTGTGTGTGTGTGTGTGTGTGTGCCTGGGCAGACGTGACATCAATCCATCCATCCATTATCTTAACCCGCTAATCGTGAACAGGGTCGCAGGGGGGCTGGAGCCTATCCCAGCATACATTGGGCGAAAGGCAGGAATACACCCTGGACAGGTCGCCAGTCCATCGCAGGGTACACACTCACCATTCACTCACATACTCATACTTTGTCACTCATACTACAGTCTTTGGACTGTGGGAGGAAACCGGAGTACCCGGAGGAAACCCACACAGACACGGGGAGAACATGCAAACTCCGCACAGAGAGGCCCTGTCCAATGGGGATTCAAACCCAGGACCTCCTTGCTGTGAGGCGGACGTGACAGAGTGTTTTGCTTGTGATTTTCACTAATGTGGGATATAAATCCCTTTTTCAAAAGGCCAAACAGGAATTTTGTGACGTACATGGGGAAGACCATTCGTAGAGCAGTCATCCCATTTGTGACACCAGCTGTCCATTCTTCCTAATGAGCCAGATTGCATGCTTGATTAGACTAAATTAAACGACATATCAGAGTACAGTCAAATATAAGCACAAAACAATGGATGTATAACACAACCTTTTTCATGATAATTATTGTACCTTCCGTTGGTGTGGGAAGAAGATATTAACCTTGATACAGTATATATCCATATGGAAATGCAATGTAAGGTAATACATTATAAATATGGAGACACTTGGAAAAGAATATATACTGAAATGAAACAATGAATATTAGGCAGACTGTCAACTTAAATTTGAGAGTATTTACATCCATACTTGATGTCACTTCATGTTTGGCCTTGTCCCTCTTCGCGTTTGGGTCCAGGTTCGGATTGGGTCCAGCTCTGGAGACTGTGGCGTGAATGCCGTCCTAATAAGCTCCCCTTGTTCTCAATAATGTGTTTTTGAATAAAAAACGTAATTGAACCGTCGTAATTGCATTATTCCTTGATAAATCATGAAAATAAGCGGGATTTAATCAGACTTTTGGTCCCCATTGTATATACTCTTGAATGTGGAACAACAGCATTGAGCTTGTAAAATCACATTTATGTGTATTGAGACGAGGCAATCTGCTCAGCAGCGGGCTTTAACGGCGCTTTGCGTTTGTTTATGGCCGAGGCCTTCCATCGCTGTGCTCATTGGGGAGGGAAGAAAAGAGGGTCTCATTATATTCCCACGGCAGTTAACTGCGGCCCTCAAGTTTCTGGTGATGTATTGAAAGGCGCAGTGCTAGCTGCCTGAAAACTGCTGAATGTGAAAGGGGCCTTTGAGAAGTATACGCGTGTGAGTTTTCTTGAGAAACCACACGTTCGGTTGCTGGGGTTCACAGTGGGCTCGCACAGCTTTGACTCTTTCACTCGTCTGCACCTGCTGAACTCACCTTTTCAACAACAGCCACGCCATGACATAACACTTAGCATTAGCCCGCAATGTATTCTTAAAATTACGGTAGAATAACGTCACGTTGGTCGGAAAGCTTTTTCAAAGCCTGAAATTGAATGAATAAGTAAGAGCACTGTGCGCTAGCACTAATACATGGCTTGATAGGTGTTACTGAAAGCTTTTACATAAATGTCTGTTGAGTCACAAGACTCCCTTTTGTTTGGCGGCTGACGGAAGGGCTTTTATTCACTGGCACAGAATTGCCACAGTGCTCAGAGGGTGGTTTATACAGCTGCATATTTTACTGTAGCCGTTCAGGTGGAGTACGGTGCTCCCGCTATAATGGCTCAGCACTGTCTCAGGACTCTCTGAAGTTACACAACCAGTTCCCTAACCACTAACCTCCACTTACCCGCGCGAGGAATTTGCAGTAAGCTGATATTGATTTTGAACAAAAAAGGCATTTCATTCCATTTATTTAAGCAAAAGTCCAGCTTTCTTTACTTGTAGCTCATGAAAGAACAGAAGTTAAAAGGAATTTTGTGTTCCTGACTCGGAGCAAGACAAAAGGCACGAGTGTGAGATGAGACAGAAGCAGCGGGTGTTCTTGTGAAGAAATGGATAAGCAGTCAAGGTGAGAGTGTTGGTTCTGGTGGAGAGATGAGGCGACACTGATCTTTCCGGTGCCATTCTCACCCTCGCTCCATCAATACCGCACGGCCCATCGAGACGGGCACCTTCACACACAGGCATCCGCGTGCTCTCACACCAAACCTACCCAAAAATCCCATCTGTCACCAAGCTGATCTTTTCTCTACGGTTCAAAAAGTTTTACTTTGGTTTCCCTTTTACCTACTGAGAGCACGGATGCTGGTGGTCGGTGTGGTCATGTGTGGTGTGTGTGTGCACGTGTGTATGGTGTATGAGAGAGAGACAGGTGGATGCACATGTTTAGCTGTGTGTGTGTGCACGTGTGTATGGTGTATGAGAGAGAGACAGGTGGATGCACATGTTTAGCTGTGTGTGTGTGCACGTGTGTATGGTGTATGAGAGAGAGAGAGAGAGAGAGAGAGAGATGGTGGATGCACATGTTTATCTGTGTGTGTGTGCACGTGAGTATGGTGTATGAGAGAGAGAGAGAGAGAGGTATGTGCGTGTATGAGTGTGTGTGTGCATGTGCCTGCATGTGTATGCGTGCATGCATGTGTGTGTGTGTGTGCGTGAGCCTCTATTTCTTAGTACACAAGCAGTTGATTACCTCTGCACCCTCCCAACATAGTCATTTATGAGCGCCCCGCTCTGTACAGCCATCTCCACACTGCCCTTTGATAATTTAATGGATGAGCCCCCTCAGCCAAGAGAGAGGCTCTCTATTTCATATGCAGCAACAAAAGATGCTCATTTCAATACACACCGGCAGCTCATTGGTGACACCTCATTCCCCCAGGTATAAATTAAAACAGCCACAGAATGAAGTAAATGCGTGATCTGTTGGGGTTCTTGTGATGCGTACTGTATGCCAATTTGAGGCAGGAAAAATATAAAAATCCATTGACCTTTATAGAACTGTTATTTCCTGAACATAAAAGGGAAGTTACATTTGTTAACCAGCATTAATATCAGATACTTAGGGCTTTTATGTGTTTATGTGAGGGTGACTTATATTCTGAGCCTTATTCTATTTTATTAATCTATTTTAAATCTCTAATATCATAATATTTGCCAGAAGCTTTTACCAGTGAGTGCTACTGAACCGGATGTAATGTGTTTCAGTAGAATTCTTTCCAGCATGACATATTTCATTGAAAGTTTTGCCAGTCTCTATCCATTATTTAAAAATACTGGTGACGCTCACATGATGTTCATTTCATGTTTCAATATGAATATTTTATCTTTCTGTATCCTCATTCATAATTTCCCTTGTTTTTATCCTTTGCACTTCATTGAAAGACCACATAAATTTAATGAATGTTTTTGCGCTGGAGCAGAATCCAGGGCAGTGATGCAGGAAACCAGGCCGGGCCAGTGCTGAGTACTGTGCAGCCATCGCTCTGCTGAGAGACGGGGTACACCCCATACAGCCTTGGGTATGTTGTTGGGCATTCCCACAAAATAGCTATACTGTCATGTGCAAAAACACTTTTACAATTAATCAAAGTGAACAGAACCGAACCTGACATCTAAGTGGTACAACGTTAAACATAACACATTTTAAAGCAAGATAACTTTTTATTTAAATATATATATTTTAAATATTTTATTTTGTACAGTTTTAAAATATTTTAAAAGGAAAAAGGCCTATGCAAAAGTTAGTACTTGTAACGCCTCCTCGGGCAACTATAACAGCTTGTAAATATCGCTTTTCTTCCTGAAGAACACCTCTATCTCAGTAATATTCTTTCAGTTCCTTGCATGTTTCAGATCTCTCCACAGATTTTCAATAATATTCAAGTCTGGGGACTGTGGTGGCCATTCCAAAACCTTCATCTGTCTTTCCTGGAGGTACTTCATGGTTGATTTTGAGGTATGCTTTGGATCATTGTCTTGCTGGAATACTCAACCTCTCTTCAACTTCAATGTCTGGACTAACCTTTGAAAATTTGCCTCTAGAACTGAGTCAATTTTCCTTCTACTAGCACAATATTTCCTGCGCCACCAGCTGCCACAAACCCCAAACATAATGGATCCACCTCCATGCTTCACAGTTGGCAAGGTGTTCTTCTCTACAAAGGCTTCACCCTTTTTTTCTGCAAACATTCCTTCTTTGGTGTTTTCCAAAAAGTTATATTTTGGCACATTGTTCCAAAAGGCTTCAGGCTTTTCGATGTTTTCTTTTGCATACTTCAGACGCTTAATTTTGTGTTGAGGTCTTTCTTTCTGGCAACTCTGCCAGGTCTGTTGTTGTTTAAAGTACATTGTATTGTTGTCCTGTGAACAGCTAGACATGTGTCTGCTATATTTTTTTGCAGCTCATTTTGAGGGCACTAGAAATATCCCACAATGCATCGTAAAATCTAACCAAATCTAGATACTGTATTTATTATTCAGTAATCCAAAACCCTGTTTGCCCAGTAAGTGGCACTGTTTGTTAGCTAGGTAAAATGCTATAATGTCTTATAGTTGACATTAACGTTATTTGTCACGAACGAGTAGGTTAAATTCAGTCTATCGACTAAAAATGCCAACAGCATTTTTCTAAACCCTTCTAAACTCTTGTTCAATTTTCAGATATAAATATGTAGTGGGGATGTGTTGTAGATTAGTAATTAGTGAATAGTGAGCCATTTCAGACATAGTCTATGCTACTTTTTAAAAAGATGATGGCTAGGGGCTTTTTCCTTTTTTATTATAGTATTATAACTGTAAATAATTTAAATAAATTGTGATCTCGATGTGAAAAATGTGAAGAAATGTGTCATGTTTAACTTTGTACCATTTAGAGGTCAGGTTTTCTTCTGTTCACAAAGATTAATTCATTGTAAAAGGCCTTTTGACCAGAGGTGCCCAAATGTTTGCACACTAATGTGGATGGATGGATGCATAACCATGTTGATGTACTTGAGGTCTGGATCATTATGTTCATAATGATCTGAACAGGCTTGCCAGCTAGCCTTAGTGCCTCCTTTAAATATGATGTTACTAAATACTGCATGTTGTTATTCATATTTATCAGAACACTTTAGTGGTACTTTTCCTTCTGTTAAATGTTACACTAATACCTAAAAAAATATAACTCCTGTGCTGTCTAATATGGCTGTTTGTATTTGCAAGTTGAGCACACACTACAAAAAACAAGAAGGTTTGTGCCGTTGTGGTCAAACAGTTGGGAAAGGTGTTGCTATCGTACTGTACTATATCTGGAGTACCTCCATATATCCAAATCAAATCAATTTTATTTGTATTACACTTTTTACCAGTAGCAAAAACCAGGCCTGCCCCCCCCAATGGCAAGCACATGAGTTAAACAAAACCTCCCCAGTGGGGAGACAAACCTTCAAACTGTGGTGAGAAAAAGCTCCCTGAAGAAATCTCAGGATGAATCACACTATGGAGGGAGAGCATGCTGTAAAGTAAAGGTAGAATGTATGTAACAGCATTGTAATAAGAAATCTATCACAGCAAATCAAGTTCTGTGGGTTAGAGTTGAGATAGTAAGCCAGCTGGAAAGGTAGAAAGTCCAAATGAGGGCAAGTATAGAGTGCAGTTTTGAGGGGCAAGGTAAGGGATCTGTTGCTCCAGGCTGCGTGAAGACATGGGTATGAACCAGGGGAGGAACAGGGCTGCAGTGGTCTGTAACAGAACAGGGCTGCAGTGGTCTGTAATCTCTGGGAGAGGAACATGGCTGCAGTAGTCTGTAATCTCTGGGAGACGAACATGGCTGCAGTAGTCTGTAATCTCTGGGAGAGGAACATGGCTGCAGTAGTCTCTAATCTCTGGGAGAGGAACATGGCTGCAGTAGTCTGTTATCTCTGGGAGAGGAACAGGGCTGCAGTGGTCTGTGGTCATTTGTATTCAAATGTATTATCCTAATATATATGAACTTCATTCCTATATTCAAGTGTATCCCAGTATATTTTTCAATATAAGGGAATACATTTTTGTTGCTTCTGTATTAAATACATTTAAACGGTATTAGAATCCTAGGAGAGTTTATGTATGTGCACACTGGATAAAGTTACTCTTTCAGTATAAAATACACTCCAACAGAGTTGAATTCCTACTGATACTGATATTAGCATTCAAATAACTGCTAGCTGACTCAAGGATGTCACACTAGGGGCATATAGGTAGAAAGAAGCCATAACATTCTGGTTAAAATAATAAAAAACAATGAATTACAAACAGGCATTTGAGCAGTCTCCCTAGATAAAGGTGCCATTTGCTGTGGAGCAGGAAAATTAGGGGTCCACATTTAATGTCTGACATGTGCTTGTAAAATGGTGGCATGGAGACAATGGTGAGTGACGTTCAAAGCCAGATCATGATTAATGATCAGGTTTATTTTTAGAAAATGACACGCTCTGCCGAAGCTTTGAATCAGGGACTTTGCTCATATGCCACCATTCTGAGATAGTCAACAACAGCAAAAAAGAAGCCTAGTTTTTATTTATTTTTTTCAATGGAAGCAAATTAATAAATATAAAGGTTCCTTATGGTGAGACAAAAGATTAATTACAACATACGTACTGATAACCCGCATTGGAGAAATAAATATCAGGGTCCTTGAGTCCTGAGCTTTGAATTAGTAAAAACCTGTTGACTGATAAGCCATTGTTTAGAATGAAGAGTGCCTGGTGCACAATGGCGAGGAGCACTTAGCATGGATAAACATGTGCAGTGCCTGGGAGCTGCTTCAAAGCGCGGCAGCCCCTGAGTGTGTTTTCCACGGCTGAAACCGGGACGCTGTTTGTGAAGCATTCCTACCCTGCAGCACAAGGGCTCTCAAAGGCCTTAGGTTTCCCGCCTTTTCCCACCTCACGTTGCCATATGAGGCTCTGCTTCCTGCACATTCTGTTCAAGTGTGTGTGTGTGTGTGTGTGCGCGTGCTTGCGTGCGTGCATGCGTGCGTGTGCGTGTGCGTGCGTGTGTGTGTGTCTGTGTGTGGGGTGGGGGGGGGGGGGGGTGAAAAGCACATCAGAGCTGGAATCACGACGGCTTGAGCATGATATTTCATCCACATCATAAAAATTCATAATCAATTTATTTTCTAAATGTACGCAAGCTTCTGTTCCCCATATTTCTTCCTACTCCTGGGAAACAAAGGTAATGGGCTGTAACAAAGTACACTATGCATGCATAGTAAAGCATCTATAGCTGCATTATAACTTCATTATTAATGTTTAAAGTCTTAGCTTGTGTTTAGGAGGAGGAAGCACATACAGAATTCCCCACAAGTGGAATCTTTCATTATATTTTAACATGGGGATATACGTCAAAAACACAGTTAATGTTTTTATACTGATTCTTTTTAATTATAGGCAATGTGTCATCTTGCTGAGGACATAAATATTCCGGCAAGATTTGCAATGGCCATATTCTGAATAAATATATAAAGAAACAAATTAAATTAAACAAATAAATAAATAAGCCGTACAGAAATGATCGCCGTGCAGGTGCATGGTTCCATGCACTGCATGTCCCTGAATATGAATGCGAATGTGTGTGCTTCTGCATAATGTATGTCTGTGAGGAAGCTCAAGCACCACACATATTCATATCCACACATAAAAGGACGAAAAGCTTAAATCATTGATTTTTTTAGTGCCTTGCCTCTCCACTGTCAAATATTCAGTTGAATTGATTGCCCATGTCAAGTATTTAAATTCATGTTGACATATCAACATTGATCCTTGAGTATACATTATTTATGCATGTCCTATTGTCTAAACCTCTATAGGCAGATTATCAAGTAAGTATGGTAAGCTAATTGTTATTTTTAAGGCACTGCCTTAACCTCTTAAGTCTCACCGACCCAGGGCTGGGTTGTCAAGGGTTTTTTTCAGAATAGCTTCTCATTATAAAAATGTGCTAACTTGGAGAAACATTGATAGAATGTCCATTGTTTACGTATAATTTATCTGGAGGAATTATCATTCTTGTCCGTTTCGCCATTGAATACTTTTGCAAAAGTATATATAAATTCTATTATCTACGTTTCGTATAGGTTCTCTTGAACATGATGAGCGCAAGGACAACCGTCTCTGAAGAGTATTTGTAATTTGGTTTCAGAGAAAATGCGTTATCCCCATTCATGTGTAAGAAAATTCAGTATAACTTCAGCTCATCAAAGAACTGACTATGGGCATGTTATTGAAGTGGCGACTAAAAAACATTTAGATAATAAATATATTAGGATACAAGATGGTACTATTGTGATTATTGTACTTATTTTTTATGATCTTCTAACCCTGTTGCTGTCTGTCTGTTAAATGCTTATTTTTGGTGATTTTGATTTCAAATTTGAAACAGTGCCCAGATTTGCCCAGTGTTGTGACTTGGTTCCATTGTGATTTGTCCAGCACACAAGCCACAGCCACAATAATCTGTATCCAGTCAAATACAGAAAATATTTTCATTGAGAACAGCTGTGTTACACTTTCACTGTGTTTGAGCTTCTCTAACTTTGTTGCAGTAATATTTGGAGTAATTCTGACTGTAGCCAAAAGGGTTCAAGAATAGTAGCTATTTTATTTTGGGTATGTCATTTTTAAGCTTGTGTCAAGAAAAGGGGTGATACTTCAGGGGTTGAGTGAGGGTGAGTAAACTACATGCATACATTTTCATATATTTGCACTGGTAATGGACATCAACACCCGCGATTCAAGTGGCCCTTTCTTGTTCAGATCTACAGCAGGAAACGTCTGTCAACAACTCCTCCCACATCTGGGCCTACTCCATTTTTTTACATTTACATTTTAGTCATTTGGCAGACGCTTTTAATCCAAAGCGATTTACAAGTGCATAGGTTCTACCACAAGTCAAAGCATCACATCCAGAACTAGGAAAATACACCTGGACTGCTGTTCTAAACATATAGTCGTCATCATAAGTGGAATTTTATTTTATTTATTTATTTATTTATTTTTGGGGGGCGGGGGGGATTAGACAGGGATAGGGGTATCAGAAGGGGGGGGCGGGGTAAATCAGGAGGGAGGACTAAGGTACTCCAGTCAGAGGAACAGGGTTATCTGCACCCTGCAGCTCCTGATTGGAGCTCAGGGCGGGCTGTTGGATTGATTAGCCGTAAACGGGCTGTAGGACACTGCAGCGGCACGCGTCTGGTCTCGATCGATTGGCTGCAGCTCCACGTGCGTAGGTAGCATGCGCTGCCCTGCTGTGGAGGGGCTGGGCTGGCGTTGACCACCACAGTGACCATGTCCGCCTTGGCTGTGCTGCTTTGCTCATCTATTAACAATGAAAAACACAGATATGGTTGCATGAACCACTGTGTATCATCATACAATTCTCCTGATTTATAAACTGTATCACTTCCCTCAAATGAGAATGATGTGTGAATTTTACAACAAATGATGGTATTGTGCCAAACAATGTGGTTAATGACACATAAACTTTGGTGGACATTAAAGTACAGACAGCTGCTTATGGACGTGAGGACACGCAGACAAGCAATGTGTATGCATTCGATAAAGAAGTGATATGTGATTACTTTTTAGTCTGCTGTCTCTGTGAACATAATGCTATCTTTATATGAATTAAAACACTCGACTGAACATTAGGCTTGTATTGTGCAGCATAAAGTGTTGCCTTTTGATGTAGTTTTTTTTGTTTTGTTTTTATAAAATAATTACAAGAGAGAATCGTCTGTTTGATGCTGACTACCCTGCATTAATAATCCTGTCCTTTTTAGATGCGGAGAAGCAGAAATGTTCTCCAGACTAAACGAGAGCAGGGAAAATTGATTGTTGCTATTAAAAGGTCTATTCTTTTCCTAGCATCTGGCAAAACAGAGCAGCTTTGAATAAGTAGTTTACATGTAAATGTGAACTCACGATCGTGCTGTTTGCTTGGGTTAGTAAAACACAGGGCCTATTCTGGGCCTGCACTTTAGGCTGTGAAGTTGCTGAAGAAAATCAGCCACTGGAGAGAGAGTGTCAGAGAGACTCAGAGGATGAGGAAGGGGGGTGTGTGTGTGTGTGCGTGGATGTGTGTGTGTGTGCGCGTGGGTGTGTATTTCTGTATGTGCGAGGATGTGTGTGTGTGTGTGTGTGTGGGGTCTATGTGTGTGTATGTGGGGTGTGCGTGTGTGTGTGTGTCTGTGCGTTTGTGTGTATGCGAGGGTGTGTGTGTGTGTGTGTGCGAGGGTGTGTGTATGTGTGTGTGTGTGCGTGTGAGGGGTGTGTGTGGGGGGGATTGGTGGGGGTTGTATGTGAAAAGCACATGACAGATCGGAGCTGGAATCACGGTAAGTGACAGGCAGCTGAGCAGAGCTTCTTTGTGTGTAAAGTGGCTCCCCTTTTCTCAGCTGTCATCCCCGTGATTGAACCAGGCCCATTGATTGGCAGGTGGTTGCTATAGGGAAAGAGTGGGAGGGGGGTGTGGGGTCGGTGGGGGGGCCAGCGTCTGATTGAAGGCTTGATTATGGGTTCACTGGAGCAGGCTATGTCCAATTTTTCACATTCGGCTCTGATATTTCTCCTAATTTTGAATCCCCGCGTTATTTGCTGCGCAGAGACGATACGCACATTAGGTTCTCCCATCCATCACGCTGTCAACATCCTGATAAAAAAAATAATCATAACAATGCGGAATTAGACCTGTTCTGCGATTCCTCTCCATCCAAAGACAGATAAACACAGATCTTCCGTGTCGTTCCGATCGGACATGAAGCCGCTACAGGGCCGTTTTCCAGCTCGCAAATATGAAGCACGACAGACGGCTGCCAAGTGCGCTCGGACACGCCATCTGATAAGCCGCGCGGCGTGTGCGGCGCTGCTGGCTCACACGCACATTCATCAACGGCACTCCAATGTGATTACGTCCCTTATCAACTCCTCCGACGCGCACGCCGTCTTCTCCATGAGCAAAAAAAAAATAAAGATATTGAAAATTTATATTCCATCTATCGTCGTAGGAAACCCTTGGAGAAGCCCTTCCTTTATAATAAAGTGAGCGTTTAGTATGCAGATTGTATGTGCGAATGTAAACAGAACAGAGTATCCGGCGGCCTTTAAAGAGGATGGCTGCTGCCTGATGGGATTGATAGCGCTGTAATCCGCCGTCCCCCCGGATGCCCTGGACGGCCCTGGCTGGCAGCTTCTGCCTCTCCCGTGCCCAGGTAAGCCGCAGTCTAATTACGGGATATTCGGCAGCTGTGATCCTCCTGCAAACAGGCAAACAAGGGAAAGGTCAGGTGTGGAAAGAGGACGGCGGGGCCGGGCTCGGCCGGCTGGGTCCACGCTGGCCGAGAGACCGTCCAGAGAGGCTTTATCTCCAGATACAGCTCCCGCCTCGGTCGGCTTCCAGCAAACCCCCGTCCAAGCTGCTGCAGTGAGACGGAAAACCGCGCGGATCGGGAGAGGGGGGAAGGGATTCCCGGGAAGGGACGAGAAGCAGATCCTGCGTGAAAGTTGTTGAGACGCGGCCTGAGCCCAGACGTCTGGGAGAGAGATGCGCGATACGGGAGGGGATTGGGGGTAATGGGAGAGGGGGGGTCTTGGCACACGCGTGACAGTGGTGGGACACAGCTGTTATAACACTGAGTCCGTCTGCGCCGTTCTCAGGGCCAGCTCCGGCTCTCCGTGGGCCCTACAGCAATAATGTCAAATGAGCCCACCTGACCTGACCATCTGCTTACGTGTATTCAGCTCCTCTCGCATTACCGTGCGTCTGCAAACAGCTTCCAACAGAGCATACAGTGTGGAGAAACATCACTTACC